>NC_071295.1:4267424-4570454 GCF_027563975.2 Plodia interpunctella
GGTACTTTTATGCATATACGGTATAAGCAGATATATCGAAATCTGCTTATACCGTATATGCATAAAAGTACCGTAATATCGAAGGGCAATACTGTCGAAATAGGCTTTGTTTCTGAAATCTGTAACTAACATCATCACATAATACTCAGTGAAGTCATAGATGAGGCGCGGCTATGTCTACTAATTATTTGGCGGAACGTAAAATTGTATACGGCTGAGCTGTCTTCGTTTATATGCCCATATCAATGAAGGTAAATAGAGGCATGAATAAGTGTTTTGGTTTATGGCCTACGTTATAAATACCCAGTATATAAATAGCTTTTCCTTTAATAAGCACTAATATATAAAGTCAAAGATAAGATTTAAAAATTTGTTGAAGAAAGAAAGAAATATTATAGATTTCATATTTATTATCAAACCTGAGAGCAAGAGAGAAACTTTTGCTTGATCCGTATGCAAATAAAATAAATTTTAATGCTTCCATTGCAAATCAGAATCAACTATAAGAAATATTTTATATTTCCTTTGCACAAAAATATATGGAAGAGTTTCCTTTATCCATTATTGCATCAAATGATATTGCTCAGCAGGGAAAATCATACCTAAGCAGATATATCTGAAAATGGAAAATCTTCGACCGATTTAGAACCGAGATTATTGTGTCGAGACTCGCCGGAACGAAATCTGCTGTATCGCCGAGCCTATGTTGCTTTCTTTGTAAAATTCGTTTGAAATTTTTACAATTATCTGCTTTCTTAGGAGACATACTTTTTAGAACTTTATATACTGTAAGTACCTTTATGTTTTGCGGCTGATGTTTAGAATGTACTCGTAGTTACATTTATAAACCGAATATGCGAATGTTTTAAAATAATTAAGGCTGCTTCTTCTTTATTATATATTTAGTTATATGATTTTTTAATATATGAAATGAATAGATGAAATGTAAATTATATAACATTTTGGAATTGAAAATAATGATAATTTATATTGTTGTAATTCCACTTGATGTGACGCAAGGGACGGAGTATCTCTCACACACCGACGCTCATTTTATGGACGTGAACGGATTAACTCTTTCGAATCCGGCCTAATATCTCTGCCATTTACCCTCAAACATGCCTCGTGTAATTCGCTTGAAGTAATAACCCGAATTTTATTGCTTGTTTCCTTCCACAATATAGTAAAGATTTAACAATGTTACTCACTGATTCTCAATAAAACATACGATTGAGATTGAACTAAAATGAAAAATAAATACTTAATCAGATAATAAGTATAGTTATGATTTTATTAAAACTATTTGGCTTTTTTGCCTCATTTCGGCGATTAATATAAAAATAGAAACAAAGGTGCAAAAGTTGATTCAGAAAAATCCATTTATAAATCGTTTCTAATTCATTCCAAAGTTTATAAATAAAAAACGATCAGATTAACCCAGTACATCTTCATAAAGCTGACACTTCTGTTTTAACTTTTCGTTTCGTTTCCAAAAAAGCTTTGTCCGGGAAAGATTCATTTTAATTAAGTTTTTCACGAGGAATAACGACTCGACTGACTCAGCGAAGCACGGCCTTTACCTAACTACCAATCTTCATTATTCCTATTACTCCTATGCAAATTGTAACTCTTTACTTGTACCCATTATAATTAATCCTTATGTTCAACATTTTTTATTACGATTTTGTTGTTAATCGAACAAAAATACATAACATCGCCTTTTAGCAAAATATTGCATTTATGTTTGGCTAAATATTTCTGATATCACAATCATTTAAAAAAATCGAATATACGATGCAAGTTTAAGTTGGTCCAAGTTCCTGGCCGCAGTCAAAAGCTACGCAAGTGGCAGCAAAGCAAATGGATGGAGTGAATTGATTTATTCCGGCGTCGCCTGACCGTACATTACTTAGGTAAAGTTGGCGAGACATAAATCTTGCACAATTCTGAAAGACTCAAACGAATTCTAACGAATGAATAATTCCGTGTACATTTAGTTAAATATTTGAATATCCATGTTTATAATCTTATTATTTTGTATAGAGTTTCTTTATTAACGACGACCTCGGTGGCGCAATGGTAAAGTGCTTGCCTCTGAACTCTCTTGCCGGTCGGGTCATGATGGAAAATGATCTTTTTCTGATTGGCCCGGGTCTTGGATGTTTATCTATATATGTATATGTTATAAAATATGTATATAGTATCGTTGAGTTAGTATCCCATGACACAAGTCTCGAACTTACTTTGAGGCTAGCTCAATCTGTGTGATTTGTCCTAATATTTATTATTTAGCAATTGACCAAGTCGTCGTCAGATTACGGAGTATACAAACACATAGATAAATTAAATTTGTTATATACCTATTTGTTCTACTACCTAAACCTTGTGGCTTCGTTTTCTTTTGAATTTCGATAAAGCATTATGTTGTGGTTGTCTTCTCTCGTGTGTAATGTAGGTACCAAATCGAATCAATCCAGTAGATTTTGCGAGATTGGGTGACTGACATCCTCATTTACATCACCATATACAAACTTTCTCATTTACTATTTATTTATAATATTTGGCTTCGCCTATACATATATCTTACAAGAGAACCGTACTTTTGTCGAGATGATGGACATCATATTTATAAGTAAATAAACTTTCAAGAAGATTGATTGAGTGGATAAAACGTGAAAAGGTAACAAAAACTGATTTTGTCATCTATGATTAAAAATGAAAAATTGGTAAGTAGGAATTAAGTATTAAATTGCATTTTTTTAAATAAAATTCAATCAAAGAATAAAATAATTGGCGACGAATGTAGATTTCACAAGACTCATGTTAGAACTAAGTTATAGTAGTATTCATTGGTATTACACAAAAGTTTTGATTTCTTACGTGACAAAACAAAAGTTCGGGGAACATTTCTGAAGTGTTTGCAATTTTCAACGTTCTTGTTTGTTTCTTTATTGCTTTTACTTTACTCTGTTAACAATAACAGATTTAACAACGAAATTTTATTAATATTAACAATATTTTATGAATGTTCTATTGAAATTGCTCATTACATTGTGTAGTCATAACCATAGATTAGAGATTTTCGTATTCTGAGATTATTCCAAACTAAATGGTCCTTATTGATGTACTTATTCATAATTAGTTTTGGCGCGCGGCTTCGCCCGCTTGAATTTCTCTGCGACACACGAGGAGATACGATTTTTATTTGATTTTTTATACAAACTTTCCCACCATATTAGAGGTATATATATAGTCATTAGAGGGGTCTACGGTAACGGGGTCATCTATATGCGGTCCAGCGGTTTAACTGTAAAAACGGAACAGACAGACAGACTTTCTAATTTGTAATATTAGTATGTATGGATGAATATCAATCATGATTTTTTTTCAATTTATTAAAATGTTTGAGTTGTTTCGCAATGTTTGAGCAAATTACAGTATTGATTGAAATCCAATGTGTGCAATCATGTGTGCAGTCCCTCGGAGAAGTTTAATAAGATGTTTCCGCGGGTCTCCTTACCCGGTGTCCTCACTTAGCGACGGAGCGTTGTAAGACGCGATGCGATGCTAAAAACGATACGTAAATACTCATTATATTTATTTATTATATACGTTTGATATTGTCCGTCAGTCCTGTTACATCGCTCCTCGTCGCGCGGTCTTGTCTTATTTGTCGCTCAGTTAGGTTGCCGAGTAAAGCTCTGATATAGAATTTTGAGAAGCATAAACATATTCGGAAAACGGCTCGCTGGGCACGCTCCCTTGACCTGCGCTCTGAACTTAATTGGATCCCTCGTAATGCAGCATTTTAATGTGCGTTGTCATGTGTTATTTCAAAATTTGGGGTTTGAAATCTAAAGTAGAATGAGTTGAAAGCAAAACGGTCGCTTTAAAGGGACAATAATAGGGTAGACAAGGTCAGAAAATTGGAAAGAAGTATGCATGCTCTAGATAAATTAAATATATTTAAGACCAGTTAGTTGGAAAGTACATTTTAAAAATAATAAAATTTGTCATCTATACAAAAGAATGTAATGAAGAAAGTGTACCATCATCACATTTTTAGTTATATAAAATAACTTTACTTTTTTACATAAATTAACTAGATGTTGCCCGGGGATAAATCAACTAGATGTTGTTCGCTCCCGTAGAAATTTAGAGATAGAACTTTCTAATGGTGAAATATTTTTCGGTTCCCCGGAGATTACCTGCCCCAAACATACAAACTCACACACACTTACCTCTTTATAATAATAGTATAGATAGGCAAAAAAAATATCTATTGAGAAGTTTGAATGATGCTAAAGTATATATAGTTACAGAGGCTGCAAAGTTTTCAAATTGCATCAATCCAGGTGGTGCTAGTTTTAATATTTCCCAGCGTTGCACCCAGTCTCGCAAGTTTAGTTTTCCTCCGACGCCCCTGATGGAAATAAATCTTTGCATTGAAAAGTTTTACGAGCAGCAAAGCTAAGATACGTATACATGAATTGAGTGATTGCAATTTTGAGATATCTTAATGTTTCTTGTAAATTATTTTTCATAGGTACGGACTTCGTTTCATTTTGAATATGTTGTGTATACTATTATTTGCGAATGGTATTCTAGGCAGTATAAATTAAATAGATACTCTATTTTACAAAAGTCATATATAGTTTTTTTTGGGAATTATAGCCATAAATTAACGAAAATATTGTTGATAATTCACAAATCCAATGAATATTTCATAGACACTTTAACAAATTACTCATGCAATAAACAAGAGATATTTACAATTCAGATAAGTCTTTGGCAAGTCCACGAAATTGTTTAAAAACTACTATGTTTTGATAAAATACTTGTGCTATTTAGTTCTGATAGATTAGTAATAAGTATGTATTAAAATGTACTGTTATGTGATGTCCATAAATACGCATACATAGAAACATAGTTACGGCACTTCATTACTCTATATATTAGAACACAACTACTTTTCTTCAATAGTACACGTATCACTTATTCACGAACTTCATAATTTCGTAGCTATTTACTGCTACGATGCCTACGGGTAACTAATGTTCGCAAAGTGCTACGACTAATAACACTAATATACTAACGTGACGGTTTCTGTTGTTACTTATTGGTCGAAAACCATATTTGTCTATTATATCGTCATGAAAAGAACAACTATGACACGTAACAAAATTGATAAAATCAAACTAAATGAAAACAAGGATATATATAGAGTAAACTCGTACAGACTACCAAGATAGGTAACTTGTGACAGCTATGTGATGTCAAAGGATCTCAATTGAATTTCCGACACATTTACGACCCTCTTAAAGCGGTCCCTCAGTGGCGACGGTGACAACTGCCAGTTGGCAGCACATTGGAACTTGTATGACTCCCCCATTGTTAGTAATGATATCACAAGTCCTAGTCCAGAGAAAAATAATTGGACGTTGGGTGAATTAAAAAAAATTGCTCTATTGCAGCTATAGAAATCTGTCTTCGTGTCAACAAATAATGTAATCTATGTTGATGGTTAAAATTTCCCTCAACAACCCTAAAAAAATATCTATTTTGTTTGAATCTATATCTGTTAAATGCATTTCAGGATATACATAGTACTCGTATGTATATACTTGAAACTTCATATAATCTCTTATCAAATATCCAAGGCAGTGGTACACCTAACTTGTTTTGAAGTACAAAATAAAAGTTAGCAATATATTACCTGTTATGGGTAGGTACGTCAAAATATAAAAAGGATTTCTTGTAAGGTTTTTATTATGTTTTTCAAAAACTAAAATATCTTAACTACTTAATCGATTTCCAAAATGCGTTACCAGTATGTAGCTGCATTATTTCTGTATATGTCACACAGAAATAATGCAGCTACAGGGTGAGTTGCACGAGTCAACTTTGACGTTGTCTTTGATCTGCTCGGAATAAAGTTTAGACAAAATGGCGTACTTTGCGTTTTTCGCGATGGTTAAAGTTAATGTCAAAGTTGACTGGTGGTACTCATGGTACTTGTTATTCCGTTATTCTCACGGGAGCAAGGACCCGGGACGCACTTAGTCCCAACTAATTGCGTTCCTGTTCTTTTAAAGAAAAAACTGCTCCCTTGGGAAATTCACGTGGGCCAAGCTACGGGTAAAAACTAGTGCTATATAAAACACCTACTATTACATTAAGCTGTCACTTGTAATCATAGGATTTTGGGCTTCGGGCAGCGGTTTATAATTGAATTCTGGACGGTTTGGAATAAACGTCAGATGGAGACAGTTAACATTGGGTTACGTCGTGAAAAGCTCCAAGGACAATCCCCAATTAGGGTAATTTGACCACGCATTTATTAAGCTACGTCGAAAATAAGCTTTCATCGCGCATTTAGCTTATTATGAACATGTTCATCGCTGGTTTGGAGCGGGAATAGCCTAATTATTTTGATAGAGATTGTAAAATAAGCTTTTATATTGCCATTTTGGAGGAATTAATGGAAAAGCCAATGACAAACCACTCCATTAATAATGCCAATAAAGTTGTTACGTGTGTTTCATTCCATGTAATGACCACGACCCTCAGTCATGAGGAATACGACTATGAAGAACAAGAAGAAGAGCTCATAACAAGAGCCAGTTGCTTCGTCCAAGTGTCTTCATAAAACATCACATTAATTTTATGGTACATCTAAGTTTTCGAACCTTTGAAAATTTTGAACAAAAGCGTAACATATACCCATGGATGTACTCATACCATGCATATACCTAGCATTTTGTCATCTCGAGTATCTATTACTTAAACTATTATTATTACATAACTAAGCTATTAGTTGTACTATTGGATTCAAAAGTCTAGTTCAACCGTTGAACTACTTGTTGTACTAGTGACAATGTATTAAATAGTCTATCATGTCATCACATTATGTACCTACATTTCCATGGTTACTTCAAAATATTTTTTGCTAAAATATGTGATGGCATTACAGCATTTTGAAAAAATTCGATGGAGTTACCGTTTCATTCGATAGTGAGCCTAAGGATGCATGGCAAATATTCGCAGTGCATCGCAGGCTAGCCGGTTGACTTGGTTGACCGACGGAACGCTGCACAACTCAATTTGACGCTGTTCGAGTAGAAGAGCTTACGACTAAGCAGTAAATCCTAACTATTATTATAAATGCGAAAGTAATTTTGTTTGTTACTGGTTCACGCATTATCAACCAATCTTCTTAAAATTTTGAATACATGTAGTTTTAAGTACGGAGAAGGACATAGGGTACCTTTCATCTCGAAGAAATATCTAACTCTCTGCATTTTGTCATTTACCTAGGACGCCGGATACGATACATCGCGGCCGCCGACCAGATTTATCAAATGTGCACAAAATACTGCATTGTACCTGTAATGTTCAGTGAGAGATCAGTGTTATTTCGCTCGCTCGTTAGAGTAATTAATTTTGCATGAGAAAGATTACACTGATAAACCAGTCAGTGTATATAACGATGCTCTTATTCTGTAGATTAATATTTGTTGTTGTTGATCGACTCAAGCTAGCGTGTTATAATAAGGTTAATGTTCTATAGTACATTACCTATGTACGTACATATGTACACTGCATCTATTAAAATAGCACTAAAATTTATTTGAAACATCTTATTTGACTGGATTTATGCCATGTTAAATTATTAGGACCCCGTACCAAAAAAAAAGGTAAAACGAGACATTTAAGTATTACTTCGTTGTCCGCCTATTCGTCTGTCAGGATTCTTTTTCTCAGGAACGTTTTAATTTATATTGCACACGCGGCTCCACAATTTGGAATTCAACTCGGTCAAAAATGGTCCGGAAGGATCTCTTTTAGACAAATTTTAAACGCGAAATTGTCAACGTGATTAATATATTTATCGTATATTTTGCTATTTCTCAAGGGAATCAAAACTTATTGCTTGGTTGGTCGCTTCCCGTTGACATAGAATAAGAAAATTTGGCAATACAGATAAAGAAAAAAAACGGAAAATCGTTTATATTTAATAAATACATAATAAAAAAATGCGAAATTTACCAAAACCTCAGAGCCCGAGTCCAACTTGCATTTGACTGGCTTTATTGAATGTTGATTTGAACGTTGGTAATTACATTACAATACCAAGAATTGAGTCCAAATATCCATTACCTATGTACCCGTGTGACTATAAAAATGAAGATTAAATACGCTTGGTTCGCCGTCTACATTGCAAAACTTCATTATTACGATCACAAGCTCTCGAGCTACAATTATACGGAATCCATTAACTCGTAATTGCCACTCTGACTACATAATTGGCATCGTTAATAGAAACAGATTAAATCATTTGTCCCGATGAAGTGATGACGAATTTACCCTCATTAGCCGTAATGTAAGAAACAAAATCTCTCCGATTTTTCAAATGCTTGGAAAATAATCTCCTAGTAAAATGGAACGCGAAGAAAAACATTTTAAGTTATGTTTATTTTAATTAATTATTTAAAGATGATTTTGGTACTGTGATATGAAATTTGGTAAGTTTATCAGGTGCATCATATACTTATTGTATAATAAACTTTCATTGTATGTATCTAAGTCGGAGAAGACTTACATAAAAAGCTTATTAAGTCGTGTGTCGGTCTATACTTATTTTATCACAACAGTTAAACCAACCCCAACAACCAAACCCAACACTCCAATAAAAGTTCATCTAAGTCCATTATAAACGCGGATTAAGTACGACCACAATAAACCGGGTGTGAACTAATTGATTAAAACAGTCAATCATAAGATTATCCGATTGATAACCAAGCGTAGGATCCTTTTGCTTATAAAGGTCATTAGAAGGCTTAAGCTGCCCAGCGATAAATTCAAAGGTTTAGAGCGAAATCCTTTTGGTAGCACTCAGAGAGATTAGCTTACGTTCTAGCTCTGGAGTCTTTATGTGGCGGTGCGGGTATGACCGTATTAAAATTAACTTTTCACTTGGAATTTCTCGAGCAAAAATAAACAGCTAAAGAACTCATGTTATGCCCAGGTGAGTTAATGCCACGTTGCGCAGGTCCCGCGAATGCATTTCATTATAAGATACCTGATACTGATTTTGTGTTTGGTAAAATTTCTGTTTAGTTTTTTTAAATTTTTATAAATATAATTTATGCCTGCGTTCTATCTTCAAATCAGTAAGATTTCGTCATGATGTGACGGGAAAGAGCTGGAGAGTCCCTTCATAGACGATGGGCTAACGACATGTCCCTACTTTGGAATCAAATTCACAAATAGGCCGCTACTCAGCTAAACTTGACCTTCGCAACTCCAGTCTTTATAAGAATATAGCAAAAATTGCACTACAACTCCAGTCAACTTTGACGTTAAGTTTTACATGTGCACAAAAACGCAAAGTACGCCGTTTTATCTACCTAATTGGTATGCAGGTGGTATATTGGTGGGCAGGTTAAAGTTAACGTCACAGTTTACTTAGATTTAAGTTTGGATAAATATAACATTTTGGAGTTCCACATATCGTCCATCATTGGCTAATTTAGTTAGCTACAAAATGTATGTGAATGTGTCATCGCAATTTGGTGAAATACTATTAAATTAAATGTGTCATTTACAATTCCTAGTTGAAAAACGACGATTTTTTCGTTATCCAATGATATTTTTTCAGTAATCCTGGGCCGGGAGTACTCGGAATGAAGCGTGAGGCCGCATCCAATTGATTAATCCTGTTTCCAGTAATTGATAAATTTATCCCAGTGAAATTTACTTTGCAATTTTATTTCGGATTCGACACGTGAATAAACTTTTGTGCATTGTTCCGTGAATTCCATTTGTTTATGGCCGCGGAATGGACCGGTTATTAAAACTCGATTGTCTAAATTTGAACACGTATGAAATTTGTATAGTATTTACTTTTTGAGTTATGCCTGAGATTGTTTCTTTAAAAGTACCGAGGTAGTTTGTACATTCTTCGAGAATGACGCCGAAGATTGTGATCATAAAATTAATTTTTTTTAGTTTACTATTTCAACTTTCTATCTCTGAAGCGAATGATAATGAAATATATTGTAAACTAACCTGTTTCATTTTAAAAATTCCTAATAAAGAAGAGAAAATGCCAAATATACTCCGGGAAGATTAAAGGACTTATCAACCCAGGCGCATGAATAAAAACCGTATAATAAAAAATGACGGATAAAGGTAACAGAGTTGCTATTAATTTTATATGTACCTACGTGTATTATACAGTATCTTACATGGACTATTTAATAAAAAAGATTGATTGCTGAATAGTAATGTATTTTATTAATTTTGGGATACACACGATAGTATCTAGCCACAGATAAGTCATAAAAACTATAAAAAAAATACTTTTTATTGCCAACAATATTGTAGATTCTGGCTAAAATAAGACAATTTTCATAAATTATATTAATTTTTAGAATATAATCTTATATATGGACCTAATTAACTTTTAATTTGCAAGATCCATAAATATACAATGAATTAACATAAACTTAAATCAACATTTTACTAATGACAAGCTTGGCCCAGGATTACAAATAAATTAATTGCCAGTTGAAAACGATGAAGTTAACAATTTTACTTTATTTTTATAGGTGAACGGGCCGGGAGATTGCAGACGTTTCTAATTTCCGTTCCTCTGCCCTCCCTCTCAAGTTATTACCTGCGTACTATACTGTAAACATTTTCTCAATTTATCTTCATAGGAACGCCAGGTAAATCCAATAAAACAATTTGCATAAACTATCTACATTATTCTTTATTGACTGTATTTGAAATGAGTCTGTTCTCGTTGATACGATACTGTTTAAAGCACAAGTCTGTGGTCTAAAGTTTTGAATTTGCGCGGACTGAAAAATTTGGGTTCGAAACATAAGCGAATTGGTGTCTATTTGCACACCAAAAATTATATCAATTATTTTGACGTAAATGATGGACCAATAATCACAGTTTTAATATTTATAATGTTATATATAATGGTAGTCTAAATAATGCTATAAAAACCTTACTGAAAATCTTTTATTTTTTGTCACTTCGACAAAGGTCTAGTCTGGTCATTTCCAGGATAAATGTCGCCAAATCCCTCTGGAGCCGGCGCTGTGGAGGCGGCTACAAAAGCGTGTGTCCGGGGTCCTCCTGCACATGAGTCCTGCCCGGGTGGAAGCTGAATACCCACTGCGGTGATAAAACTATGCACATTCATAATTTATGGAGCGGAGATTTGCGATAACGATACTTTCGGTCTGGATGCGGGAGTTTTACGCCAGGGATCACGGCGAAGATAGTACGTTTTATTGCGTTAAGTATGATTAAAGCGGAAACTCTCTAAAATAATGCTATTTTATTTTCACAAAAAATTTAACTGAAATACTTAGAATAGGACACTGATATATGTGCTGACAAGCTGTAGTTTTTGAAATATAATAAAAAGTTAAATAACATTAGCAATTAAAAAATTACATTGACAAAGACCCAATGTAAAGGTAGGTATAGGATTTACATATAAATTAAAACAATTTATTTTTAAAATTACGAATTATAATATCGTTTCCAAATCGTTGGCATACTCGTAGTTCAGTCAACATTAGTTTGAACCACTTATTTGCAAGTTAGAGGCAATCAGTCGCGTAAAATGTAGCTAATCAATAGTTTTAGTGAAAGCGAATTATGTTTGTCCGAGTAAGTTTCCGAAGCGTCACTGCGAGCTGAAATCGTAGGGTAATCAGCTGTTTAAATATTGACCACGCCTGGCTCCTTCCCTGAAAGCTTTAGTTTATATCTGGGAAAAGTGAATCTGAATTATGTACACAATCTTATCATAATATTGATAACTAGCTTTTGGTCGCGGTTTCGCCCGCGTTAAGTTCCCACAGGAACTTTTTCCGAGATGAAAGGTTTCCTTCCCCGTACTTTAGACTACATGTATGATTGGTTGAGCAGATATAGCATGAAGAGGTAATAAACAAACAAACTTACTTTCGCATTTATAATATTAATTAGGATTATATTAGGTGAAGTGACTATAGGCAAATGTTTGTGCTATTCTTATTATTCAATTTAATTATTTTTAAACAGGTAACTATTTTAATTTAAATTACTAAAGTTTTATGGCTGAATAAAAAATAACATAGTTACTTAAAATCTCAATTACAATATTAACAATATTACTAATTAATTACAATTGTATTATTGTAAATTATACTATGTAATTAGGCCTTAAATTTCACCATCTACATTTTATCTATCATTATCCAAGCCTTCTGACTTAGTAATTGATACTGTATGTAGGTATTTTGGATTCTAGAGGGGAAATAATATTGACTTCTCTGAGTGACTGTAGTGTTTTAATGAATTCAAACCAATTGGAAACTCGAGTGTACTCTCGCCTCGAAGACGAATGAACTTCGACAATTCTTGTGTTTTCGTATTACTCGGTAACATTTGCGGTGGAACTCTGGGATTTGAAATAAACTACCACGGATTTCATTATACTTACTTATATATATTGAAATGATTTTAAGTTATTTTGATATCAATTATTATTGTTATCAGGCTAAATTAAAGTCAAATATTTTAAGAAATAATTATGATTATTAAAAATACCTACGTATCCAATGAACATTAATTTTAAGTTCCACGTTGAAAATTTACATCATATTTTTGTACTCTACAGAATTGTACTATAAACTACATTCTTTTATTAGTGGGCCATAAATTTAGGCACTTAAATGAATAAAGTATCTGTCATAATTGGAAAGAATAAAATAATCAGCAGTCATTGGTCCTCAAAGCCGGGGTAGTTTCCCGCTATTCGTTACCCCGAGGGTGCTTCGCCCCTTTGACGTTGCGCCAGCCTGCAGTGCCCTTGACCATTATAGTGGCTTCTTAACCCAAATGGATCATCATTGATTTCAGCTTTTTTTCGGCCTACAAACTCATCTTAAGGGTAAGTATTTCTTTACTAATTAATTAATTGCCCGTGTGATCCCCATCACACCCGATTTATAAGTCCCCACTTATGAAACGGGTACAGACCAGGGTGGTATTTTTAATTAAATTGTTATTATTATTGTAATTATTTGTAATCTGTTGAATAGAATGAAAGTATTAATTCTACTAATCAATATAACTAGTGAATTTTTATTTTAATGACGGTATTGTTTAAAACTGTTCTGAAGCATTTCGATTTAACTGCATACAATACGTGGACAATAATTATGAAATAATTACGAAGCCAGCATGTGTACAAAATTGTGTGTGTATTGAAATGGCACTGAATACATTTTAATTGGTTATGGTTCTTATGTTAAAATCTATTTGAGGAAATTGTTACGTCCATTAATGAAGATAATAATTTAATTATAAAAAATATGAAATGTATTTAATGTAATATTGTCTGATTTGATCCAGGTATTAAACAATTATAAAATATTTTTTCAAATTATAAAATTATGTCAAATTAACTACTTTTAAACTTTCGCGTTGCATAATTATTCACTAAAGTATTAAACGCGCACATACCTTTTTTATTTCACAGACGTTTCGGACCTTGTTACAAAGATTTTTTTTTAAGTTTATATCTGCGTGAAGTTCTATTTTTAAAATCATTAACATAAAAAAGAAACAAAAAATCATAAACATGACGGACCATAAAAGCGAAGAGTAAAACTGACGGAGTCCCCTTCACAAACAAAGGGCATATTGTTGCACGTCTACAAAACCAAGTTTTACGAGCGGCTGATTTTGTATTTGGCGCGATACTCCCAAATTAATTCGCAGCCATAATTCGTGATGCAGCGAGACCGGTTGTTTATGCGAAAAGTTAGATGACCCCCATTCAGCGGGTCGTCACGTACAACCCTTCTCAGATACCGTAAAACAACACAAATGAACTCGCGAATATACATTATTGCACCACAACATTGTATTTTACTTAGCTTTGAATTCGGCCTTGTTAAAATTTACGTTTCGCGCTCCAAAGAGATCTTTGACTTTATTGGATAAAATAATTAACTTTCAAATGTGATAATTATTTATGGCGTCAGTCGTGGATCATATTGAAGTTTAATCAAAAAGGTATTCAAAATCTTATGTTATCTAACATATTTATCAATAACAATACATACCCTATAGGTATACAAACATTTACAATACCAAAATGGAGCTAGCTAACGGCAATTGTTCTTCAAGAAAATAAAGGATTTGTCCTCCCTCTATCTAGTTTCTTAAGAAAAGCAACTGCTGCCGAGACAATCCGAGGTCTTGAGTATCAGATCGAGACAATAGTTTGCTAACTTGTTGCCTCGACCTTTGAGTAAGTACGTACTCAAGTATAAATGAGTACTCACAAAACTACTAACTATTCTACAGACTTTCGTTCCGGCGACATTTTGACATAAAATATTTACTAAAGATCACGTTGTCTAAAATTCGTGTCTAAATAGTTAGAAATAAAATGTATGACTTACAATTAGATAAAATAATCATGAAGACCAATCATAATAATATTTTATGTAACTTTTACGACACTTAAGATAACAGCTATGAGAGACTCGTCGTATATATAAACATATAACTAATAACACGAACAAACATAAAAGGTGGCTTTTGCGTGAGATCACGAGATAGCCATTTCTTCTTTATTGCTTTGCCGTAGCCGAACATTCTCACTCCTACGTATACGTACTGCTATAACTGGATATTACATTGAGTATATGTAGACACACCACACCTGGAAAAATTATAGAAATTTAATTCCTTCATACTAATCGCTAAGCATAATATCTGCGACAACATTTGAATTGATAAAAACATATTTTGTTTGGATTTATGTTAAACTCGTCAACCAGATCCAGGTCAAAAAGAGTTCATGCCATTTTTTTTATTTGGATGGCTACATACCTAATCGTTTGCTTTATATTTTTGCCAATGGAAACTGCCGAATTTTTGTTTCTTCAACAAGTGTTAAGAATTTGCCGCCATTTGTACTTCAAGTATTAGGTAGCAATAACATATATAATAATATACCTATTCACAATACATAATATTTTAACTGTCACTCCCCAGAGATAACGTGATTGTAGGCTACAGGAGGCATCCGACTCCGACCCTCTCAGTTTATTGATGTCTTGTACTGAGAATGTATCAGATAGACACATTTCACTCGATATCTTGAGATGTTCTTGCAATTGTCATAAAATGTTTATGATAACGTCGGCGTTCTGGAAGCATTCTTACCATAACAAAAAAGTGTTTGCGATATTTTTTTATTGAAAGGTTTGTATGTACCCGAAGTGATTTCAATAAAAAATACAGTTTATATAATAATTTTAATAATATTAGGACCTACATTACTCTCAAAACTACATAACTCTAATACGTGTTGGATGTCTATCCTCATGCAAGCATCTCAAAGGCCATAAAATAATGCCATTTAAATTGCCTAGACAAACAGCAGATAAGCTTTAAGTTGAAAAGAAACAGCGCAAATAGTTCCAATTTTAATAGACTACGTTTGCTCGACCTGTAAGTTTATCCTATGAGATAAGTATACATAAAAATAGTTAAAGTTAATATTAGTGTTTTCCTTGCCAAAACCATCCGAGTTTTAGATAAGGGAAAAGGGAATTTGAGAATAGCGTATAGGTCGCAAAACATACCTATCCCTATTTTAGAATTCTCTTTATGGTTTGTATGCCCACGATGGCACTTGCGATTTTAGAAGCTCTGTCATGGATTAAGATGTGAGACATATTTGTACAGTTTATAAGGGCATTTTCATAACAATTCAATACTTGTGTGCGAATTGGGAATCGCATTCTATATTTGTCGTATTGTTTATATATTAATTACGCACGCTATTTACTACAATTTATTTTTTATATTTACATTTCATTTTTACTATGGAAAATAATAGTATGTTGTAACACATACATTATAGCGCTCGAAATTCATTTCAGTGGAATTGCAACGAATGTATGCGGCATCAACGCAATGCATGTGCGGGGATTTCGAACTAAACGATTTCCACGCAGCATGCAGTTTACCGTTTGCCTATAGAGCGGATAACAAGGTGTGGTCACACTGTTAGCGAGTGTATATAAAAAAATTAAGCTAAAAAGACTGTTTTGAAGCAAATATACATACATTATTAGATAGGTGTTTTCGTTTGTTATGTGTTCGTATATTATGATAATTAACAAAACCATATGTATTAAAAATGAATAACTTGTAAATTAAAATTGAGAGGAAATAAAACTTTACATTTAGACCGTGTTCCTTCAAGTCTTCCCAACGACCGTAATGTTATATTGTTCTTTGTTAATACCTTACAAATCATCTTCATAATATTGTTATCGGTATCAATGAGGCCTTAACATAAACGTATCCTTTTAATAACTGAAACAAGTGACGTCAACCTTTTGTCCTCGGCTGTTTGTCTGACACTGTTATTTCCACTCAAAGAGCTATGAAGTCGGCGAATTCGCGGCCATGCTTTTGACAACCTATACTGGAACATATCTATTGCTGGAGTGATCAATGGAGTAAAGAGTACTACCTAATGAAGAATGTTTAGTAGTTTATATTATAATTGTAAAGTGATATGAAAAAATGCTAAATTAGAGATTCTTCTCAAGACAACAGACTAGCAACTTCAGAGTTCCACCAATTAGTGCAGATATCAAAGCTTCTTATGTTTTGCTCGCCTTGTACACATTGAAGAAATGGACTGGTCCTACTAGTAGCAAATTTATTAATTTCGCTTACATATTGCATCTCTCTAGAACCAATTAGTCGGCTTACAATTAATAAATCCAAATATTTATTGTGTCACATTGGAAATATATCGGAGGCTGAATGTAAATACAGTTTATTAATCAAATAGTGTTTCATGTCATTTGTTATTTGCGCTAATTCTACCGCATGTTTTTTGACGACAAAAACAAATTCAGTACTTAACTCATTTCAAATAAATATTTCCCGTTGCAGACTGCGAAATTAGGTCGTCTTTACATTCTTCTGTTTTATTTACGTGAAACACTTTTGCTAATGCGTTATAATATTGTTAAAGAACTGGATGTATGAAAAAATTACGATATCTTACTTCCAACTCAAAAGTATATATGAGTAGTAGGTACCTAGTCAGTAGTAAAAGTAAGTCAAATTATTAAAAGATAAATAAGCCAGATTTTATGAAAGGTTAAAAAAAGTTCTGTATACTATTTCAAGAAGACTTTGACTTGAGTATCATGTGGAAGATGCGAAATATCACACACAGGTGGGAGACACTCGTAGTATTACTTTCCCGACCAAGTATTATATAAATCCCAGTCCCATAAATAAATAAAAATATAATTCATTGGTTAGGTAGGCGACATTGATTTATATTACTGGAAAAATAAAACAAAAAAAATACTGAGTTTCTAAACAGCCTTGAACGATTGCGCCTCTTAGTTTTTTCATTCCTCTATCTTAATTTAAATAAATAACTTCTGATACGCCTAACATTTAATTTGATTAAAATTTAGATTTAAGTGCATACTTAGGTTAGGTATTCATGTTGGAATATATCAGTAAAATCACTACACTGTATATCTGTCTGTATTAGTCAAACTGTATAGAATTTACCCATTCGGGTCACCACTTCCATGACGCTTTGAAATGATATGAAACTATAGGGGTTTAAACTATATCACGTTGAATCACCGAAATGGCTAAAACGCGATTCATGTTAATACTATTGTTTGAATTATTTGGATCGTAATTCGAGCCATCCAATCGCTTGTGTGATTTTATCTCTCTGTTTCTATTATGTTCGTTGACAAAGCCGCCACAGAAGCACAATATTATTTTATTGTTGGCTACAAATCTTCATTTAGCGCTGATGCCCGAGGCTTTTTAGTGTTTCCGTACACACGAAAATGAAATGGTCTCGTTTATATTTGATTTACGATACCCGATAATTACTGTTACAGCTACTGGATTCGGCACATTCCGCTTAGTATCCGCTATCAGGAAAGTTGGCTATATTTTTATTACTTTTATTGAATTGGCGTTCTATAAGGATGTTCTAACAGATCAGACAGAAAACGTACCTATTTGGTATTAATGAACATAGGTATTTACTGATTAATTAGTTCACTTATTTGAAGCAACAATTTCTTCCTTCTGGGCTGCTGAAAATTTATTCGACTGATCCACTTCGAATAGTTAGTTACGATTTAATCCTAAAATTTTTCTGCACCATGTACGTACATCTCTCTGCCACACATGCCTCGTTTGACCCTGTATATTTAGTGTCCGTTGTTACTGCAAACTTTCAAACTATTTCTCACTGACGATATCAACATTATTGAAGCGCGCTTTGTGAATAGAGGAGGTGCAAGTTGAGCAAGCGGTGTGAATACACTGCTTTATTTATTTAATTTAAATTTTACTGAGATGAAAAAATATGTGTTTGAGCCGATACCACTTAAATCTCTGTTACTATATATAAATATCATCAGGCTATAAGAAGCTTTCTTTTACTCCAAGCCATTACTAACGTGATCTTATCGCGATCCAAGTGTAGACACTCTGCAGAAATCCTTTTTAACTAGAAACTGATAAAATAGATATAAATATTCTGTTTATTGTTAGTTTCGAGCTCGACCGCAGATTAAATTACCTATATACCGAAGGAAACTAGTTAAACACAGACGAAATATACCGTAATGTAACATGTTTGGTCGATATGTATGTCGAGCTTAATATAAATGTTTCCAAAAATACTCACACCTTACTTGTAGTAATATTTCCCGGCATACTCGTATATCCAACCTAATTTCTATACGATCTCTCTTAATTTGTGAAGTTCTTTAGCCTATTTAAAGCTCAGGCGTCGTTGGTTGGTTGGTTCAAAAGATCTTTCACTTAATCGAACCATCGATTTGGACTACGACGTCTAGATCTTCTTTCATCCATCTTGCCGGCCATACACCAGGGGACAACTAGTTTTATATAAGTGTTTTTGACACTATTTACATAGATATCATTATCATCTCAGCCACACGAGTTCCACTACAGGACATTCATATAGATCTGTTGGACTCGTCTGCGTCCGGGGTCTACATTATAGGTCCACCGTTGTTGGATATATTTCCTTTTAGATTTTAATCCGTCACATCGCTCAAAAATATTAGAATATTATGGTAGCCATGTAATATTGAATAGTATGCACGCACAAACATTAATTATCATAAGTCGTCCAAGTTATAGAGAGAGCGTGTAAGAAATATTGGTTGTAACTTCTACATAATACTAGGAAAAATACGATGTATCAAGACGTACTAGATACAATGTATTAAATGTGATAAATATATCTAAATGTACTTTCTATTTTACCGGACGTTTGATAAGGTAATGCCAGATAAACATCCTAAACTAGACACGATATTCATTTACATCAAACCCGTCAATTTCAATTAGTGATGTAGCTCGCGTGTTAAGTAATTTTCCCAGCACTTTGTCGTAGCACCGGCACTCGGCATTTAAGCTGAGTGTACACGAGCAACAGTTGAGTACTGACACTTTTGCAAACTACCTATTTAAGAAGCATATAATGTTGTAGATACTGTAATATGATGTAGAGTAGGAAGAATTGCTATGTTGTCGTCGCTGGAAGTACAAAGTTGTGGTCTTAACCAATAAGACCATACCACCACTTTCTTTCGGTAAATAAAACATTGCAATGTGCAAAACTCAGATTGCTTGCTTGTTTGGCTATGAAAAATGTATCCTTTAACGCATCTCAGACCCTCGCGCAGTACTAGTTCCTACGGTTTAGTTCCTAGGGCTTGAACGTGCGAGGGGTTAAGCGTCAGTTGAAAATAATCTGACTTCAGTTTCATTAGTACGCACTCGATCAGTAAGGAGAGAAGTATTACCATAGATGGGCTTACTCCGCGTTGTTTACCAGATTTGCGTCGTCTGGCAAGGTACTGGGCGTGAACACATCTCTGAGTTAATACTCAGATATGTGTTTACGTAATAGTAATCTATCCCGTTTACTGTAACCGTGTAGATCCGTCTTTATGACCCGCACTCGCTAGAGGCCGGATGATATTGCTAATTATGTCCCCGGCGCCGGAAATCGTATAAAGTTTAACTAATATGGGAAAGCCGCCGACACGAGTGTGTTACCGTAATTGCCTGCACCCCACTAACACACACGTGGGACACAGTACATAAGATTGTCCATTTACTATATATTCTATACTCACACTTCATATTATTTATAGTTAAAAGTTGCATTTAGAACTTTTATCTATAAATGAAGTAAATGTTAGTGGAAAATGGTGCTACTTATGCTAATAAAATGTTTCTTCTTATACCAATCCTATGGTGCTACTTATGCTAATAAAATGTTTCTTCTTATACCATTATTTAATCGAGTTTTTTTACAAATTCTACAATTATTAAATGTATACCTAATTCGATAGGCAGTTGAAATGATGAATGGTCTTTCACATCTTCACTTTCCTAATTTTCTTGCGTGAAAATCACAACTGAATTTTCTGGCAACAATAGCATGGATAAGACACGTTTTAGTTATATTTTTAACCCTCAACGCAAAAGAGGGGTTTGACCGCTAATTGTGTCTGTCTGTTTGTGTACGTGGCACATCAACGGGTAGATATGTTTGATCAAAATCGGTTCAGCCGTTCAAAAATTGTAGCAAATGAATATTAGAAGTCGGGGTTTTTTTAATTTGTCCAACAAATAAACTTGTTAAGCAAAGATATGGACGTGCTTAACTAAGGTGTGTTTTGTCACTATCGCACTTTATAATACTCGTATTTGACATTGACAGAACGAGACAAATCATAATTTAGCTTGAAGTAAGTTTTTAAGTGATTTTTAGTTTACATATTTGTTAGCCATGCCATTATAAACTATATAATATATAATTTATAAACTAGTGGCAAAAATTAAAATGGAATTATTACTATATTTTTTAAAAGAAATTCCTATGATGGTAGTCCCGGTGCGCAGTTAGTGTTTTATTGGATAGTTTAGTACGCGAAAATGGTAAATTGGTTTGTTTGTAGTCAAATCTGATTACAGGTGAGTACTCACATGATCACTCGATGCCCGATGCACCTAATCAAAATTCGTCGTATATTTGAGCTGCCCTGTAACGCTGAACGGCGCAATGACGGTGATCATTACATATGCATTGATGGAATTTGAAATGAATAATATAGTCGTTAATTTGACTAGGCACAGATGTCCGGCTTTGTGCAATGATTTGCAATTTGAAATAGCACTACACAATCGTCGACATTTTCAATAATTTTCATGTTTACAATGTTGATATATTTGTTAATTATTCCATACTTGAAACGAGTAATTCTTGCAATTAGTTTCGCTGAGTTATGGCCTTTTTGCCTTGCTGCAGCACACCAATTTGTTTTATTTTATGTTTTTTTTTATTTATTATAAGACTAGTCTATTATTTCTTTGGTGTCTGTGGCAAATCAAATAAACGAGTCATCTATCTATCTAGTATCACTATAACGACTCTGATTGGTTTTATTTACAATTTTGATCGTCCGAGCGAAACTCGGTCACTTGGCTTGTTTTAGACGATATAAAACTTTGTAATTACACATTATATTTCTAATTTAAAAATATATAATAACGAAATTATACGCTTGGTTCGCATATATATTCGTTGTAATATATTCTTCGAATTAATTTATATTGTACAATTTCTTTTTAGAAGTAAACTTAGTAGGTTGAACCGTAGAAAATGATAAGCATAATTCCTTGTGTACCATTTTATTGTTCCGGTGTTTATTTTAAATAAATTATAAAAGATAAATATGAAATGTTATACATGTATCCAACTTCAGTTGTAGTTAATAGATATTTTGTCTCCATTTTATAAGTTTGATTCCCGCGAAGCGAGCGCGGCGCTGGCCACAAATTGCGAACTCATTGTTTGCGGCAAACAAACATTCGCCCTCGTTTCCTTCCGCCCACAAAGGAACTCCATTTGTGAAAGCAAATCATTCTTATTGTTTTTATTTTAAGTCACTTACATTATACCAAAACAGTCCGACAACGAGGAACGAAAGGTCCCCACTTCAAAGGTCCATTTAACAGAGTTGCGCTGAAAAGGACTGAAACGTTATTTCATTTTTTTAAAAACAAATCGTTTCGTTATTTTTACGAACATCAAAGGTGGGTATTTAATGGAATGAAATCATATAAAGACATCAATGTAGTGTCAAAAAATTCGTTTGTCGATATTCACTTATTTTATTTATTTATTCATTGGCAACAAAAAACTACAAAGTCATAAACATTATAAACGCACAGGAATTAAGTATATTATAATTTCTTTTTCAGATTTCTAAAAAGTAATCAATTTGTTAGCTTCACAATTCTTCGTAAATTCTTGTACCAAATGACGTCGTTGTAAAATAGAATACTCAAGATGTGACCTAAATAAAGGTAAGGACAAAAGCTAAAATATTTTCATGCGGGCGCTTCACTGGCCTTCCACACCGACGTCGTCAGGTTGAATAAGTAAGATCATTTCGCTTTGAACTCACAATCACTTTGACGTTTTGGTGTTTTCTTAAGTCTACCAAGAAAATGGACTTCAGACGAGATTTTATTCACGATATTTAGTGAAATACTTTGAATGAACATTTTGTGGGGAGGGCCTAGTTGGTTTGATGTAACGATCTATGTATGTCCACATTTACATACCTATGCATGAACATGATTTTTGTCACACGTGGAATGCATTAAGATCTCTCTGACAACAATAAAAGCTTGTGTCATGTATGTCATTAATTCATCAATTGTCATGTATGTAAAAAAACATTTTTTATTATACCGATATAATGCAGTTGTTTTTACGAAAATGGAAAATGCATAGTCGTGAGATAGAAAATTGGGATAGGTATAGATTTGTAGACATTGTACTGGCAGTAATTGGGTTTAGCAACAGGCTGCGATGGGTTTTACGAAGCTTTGAATGTAGTAGAGATATATCTTCATAAATGCAATAAGCGGGCGCTTCTGCGGCTGATTGGGGCTTCTAATCGAAATTTCCCCAATTTACATTCGTGTTTCGTTTTTTCGTTTTTTTAATACATTTCATTCACTTGTTTAATGTAGTTTTAAATTCTGCGGTTGCAGCTTCGATAAGTCAGTTCGAGAAGTGATTCAGATAATGTAATAAGTTTAAAACTGTGTTTAAAATGTCCGAGTAATAGTTTAATAATAGTTAATAGTTTCCGAGTAAAAAAATAAAAGTATGTAACCATTTAAAAGTGGCAAAATAAACGACATAAATAAAATTGTGTTGACACACTGGCACCATCTCACCTCCGGACTACCAAGTCGAAGGCCGGTGCTGCCGCAATTACAGCCCCTGTTGTTTTTAATGATGTTAGGGAGCCTCAAAAGGCGAATATTAGTAAATAGAAAAGTGATAGTCCAAAAATAGTTGCCACTTTGAGTGGGTTGCCGTCAACTTTGACGTTAACTTTAACCTGCGCAGATAAACGCGAAGTATGCCATTTTGTCAAAATGTCGGCGGTGCGTAGGTTAAAGGCAGCCTCAAAGTTTACTGGTGTAACTCATCCTTATTGCATTTTTATTAACATAGCAATAAAATCTACCCAATAGTTTGGAAATAGTTATTGTTATGAGGTTCAGCTCAGGCTTAATTGATGATTATTATATTCGGGATTCAATTATTTCCAGTTTCCTGCAATCCACCGGTCCTAAAATTTAATAAATAAATTGATGGTACACTTCGTGATTTCCTTAGTTCAATTGAAATTTAATTATTTATCTTGAAAATCAATATAAACAAATTGAATTTCGCAGAAGACGAGGGTCTTAATAATTGTTTACTTATGTAAATTGTTGGCAAAATACTCAATAAGCTGTGTTTAATACGTAGTAAGGCTTTATCAACCCGAGTCAGGCGAAGGTTGGCTTCTCCATGAGACCCTTCAGCTGTTACTTATTAAAATGACACTCAGGATTAACGGAAATTCTATTGTGAGTATTCCGAGGGTCTGTGATATTACTGTATTTATTTCTGTAATGAAGGGCCATCAAAAAAGGTCGCCAAATTCTGAAATTTAACTAATGTAACAATTTTTGTTTCCTTGTATCAATTTACCATCAAGTCATTTATTCAGAAATTAGTCCGTCACAGGCACTTTGTCACATCATATTCTAAATTAAATAATAATTGCCAAAGCTACAAACTACTATAAACTATTACTATTACATCAGTAAAATTACTGATGAAGTATGAATGAAGTAAATTATTGCATAGGTTAAATAACCATTGTAATAATTTACTTATACAGGTACCACGCAATAGCATTAATATCATTGACACGCACTATTAGGTAGGCGATACAACTAGATGTAGTTTAAATATTTTTAATATCAGTTTTGCTTGAAAATTATTACTTCCAGATAATAATCTGTTAATAATGTTCTCGTTCATATCGGAACGTGTGATATGCTACATACAAACATGCTACATACATATGTATTAAGTAATATACATTTTTTCTTATACCACAGATTTTTTGAGAAAAGTATTCTCTAATAAGAAGCACTCACCCGGACCGGCTCGTGTAATCATCCCCTGGGAAATCTAAGCCTTTGTTTTGTGATATGCATCGAATTAATTCCAAAGCAAGAAAAATCCCAACTGAATTGTATTTTTATATGAAAGAATTGCCAAGTTTAATATTGTAAGAGTAAAATAGAAATAATAAATACATTTGGATTTTCATTTTACCATTTTGCCTGCATGATTTTTTAATGTAACTATTGAAACTTCATGCAAATATTTCCATTTGTCTCTTAGCTGTGAAAAATTATACTTACATGAAACCTACGGCTATAGCCATCTAGTTCGAGCAGTACCTATACTGCGAGAAGATTATAAAATTTCACTTATTTTATGTCTCGTTAAACTCTTTTAATTTTTTTTAGTCATAAATGTATGTTAGTCATGAATACATATAATAAAACAGGAAAATGTTTATCTGTGCATGTAATGTATTTCCAAAAACGAAATAATTTAGGGCGTTTCCAAAAAAAATTGTTTAAGTCTAATTTTTGATGACGATGGATCATATATAATTGTTGTTAAATTCCGTCCAGCTGGTTTGGCATAACTAAGTATCAAACATCCTCCATTTTCATTTTTATAATTCACTGGAGTCGTAGAGACCCCGCGAACGAAGTCGCGGGCTTCAGCTAGTAATATATAAGTTCTAATTAAACCCTAATCAAACTCAGCATCACATAGTAAACGAAATGAAGTCTTATGGGACACTATAATAATTACCTACGAGCAAATTAATGATGGAGTGGTATATTTAGTTACATAATAATACCCGATAGATTCTTGGGCGTAGCAACTTTAATTAACGTAGCAACAAACGAGTTACCAAAACTAGTTAGTGGGTTGACTAACTATACTTAAAGTTATATGAAGTTATGATGAGCTGGAGATGTTATATTTCCCTAGGAGGGTCTTGGAACGTTTCCTACGGTATGTCGTAGGTCGAAAGAAATGGGGCTGATGTTTGGAAATGTAGGTTTATCTGTGGTGTTGTTGCTCCCTAACTAATGAATCTATCTTTGGTTATAGTTGTCGACAGAGACACAGTTTATTGAAGAGTATATAGAGATGTAGACAATAATTTCGATATTGCCACGGCTCTTTTCTTCTTGTCTGGAAAATTGTCTTCTAAAAATCTTAACTAAAGTTAACTTCAAAACCTGCGCAGAAAAACGCAGGATAAAATTATCGTAAAAGTTGACTGGTGCAACTCACTTTTTGCTCGCTTGATTGTCATTATAATGATTTAAATCTTGTTTTTTTTTTCAAATGTGACTTACCCTAGAGTATTTTAGCTGCGATTTAAAGTCATTGTACACGTTGTTTATTGAATAGAATTATGTTATGATGAAATTTTCCTAAGAACAACTAATGAAGTATTTATTTTGCCTGCTCGCTTTTCAGTAAATACTGTTCTGAATCGGTGTGCGCCACACACCGATTCAAACCACGTGTAACAAGCATTACCTGCGTAAAATCATGAAGTAATAATATGTACTCCATGCCGAAATTTCGATAATTATGAATTAGCACCGTTTTAATAATAGCAAATTATTTCTTTACACTTATTTTGTATTTATTTACAAAACATAGGTTTTTTTGGTATTATTAAGTTCAATGTTCCAAACCAACACCGATATAGGTACATAATACATATTTAAAGATTTATTATGTACTTTATACTTACCTCGAAACAAAGCCGTCTCCGGAACACTTACATCTTCAAAGTAGGTACAAAGTGGGGTACACTTCCCGACAATCTACGCATCTACATCACAGGTGCGCCATCGCCGTCGAGTTGTCGCGCGACATTAGACTAGAATTGTTGCTGAGTGTACCTGCACAATACACCTGAATGTTATTGTTAGTGCCACATAGGGTAACCAAGTCGGGATTCGAATGTTTTTCTATAGAACATGTCCCACTGTTTGGCACTAGGATTCGCATATTTTTAATATTTTACTTTTGATTCAGGTCGATTGATTTTTTTTCTAATTCACGAGATACACTTAAACAAGAAATGATCAATAGATACATGTATTTTAAATAAAAATGTGATTTAAAGAAATTAAATTATTCATTGCTAATGTCAATGTGTTGCTAGTGGATAATACATACTAGTGTCCTAGTATAGATTAATTGAGCTTATTATATTTTTTTCGTATATTGGATGTTCCAGGAAAATTGCTGGTATCAAGAATATTATTTACAATTCCCGGAAAGTGGCGGATGCCCCAGACACAGCTAATAAAAGATATAGACAAATTATTATCTGAAGCAGGAGCAGTGTGGTCAACCCAGCGCCGCTCCGTAGGTAAACTCTGAGAGCGACCGCGACAGTGAATTAAATATACGACTCGCTCCCGAATTTAATCAAGGTTTGCTTGGAACATCAAACACTGTGTTTGTTGTAATCATTATTCTCCAAGCTTACAGGGCATAGGCTCCTAATTAACTTGAGGATGTCATAATAAGAACGTTTGTAATTTTAAACGAATCTCTCAGATTGTCATACAAAATATATCGTAACATCATAACAAAATTAGGTTCGAAATTTGGAATAGCAAACTAATCGGATCAAAAGTTTTGAATTAGGAGTTTAGTAAAGACTAATGTTAGTTATTAACAAATTAATTACGTGTCATTAACCCATAGTATTGCTTAATTAAGTATTAAAATATATTCAATTCAATCAAGCATAACCACTATACGGATAAATCCTATATTCCATGGATAAATCAGATTTAATTAGTATGATTACGCACATGGAATTACCAACAAAATTGCTAATAGTAATATATGTATATCTTCTGTCAAAACTCATGCTCACATTTCAAAGAGTGGGATCGCAAATTTATTGATCTCCAAAAGTGCTTCGATGTTCTTTATACAGCGCAATATTCGAAGATAGTTCGAGTGTCTCGAAGTAAGGTGCTCTCGCTTTGTCTACAAAAATATAATGTCGTTGCTTCAATCCTATTTCAAAATTTGACACAATGTGACTATCATAATATATATATATATATATATATATATATATATATATATATATATATATATATAATCAAAAATGTTTTTAATCAGTAATAATTTCAAACAAATTCTTCTGTTTTCTTCAATCGAAGAGATTGTTTAGGCATTTCATGTAAAAGAAAAGGTTACTTATTTCGAACCGCGCACGAATTTGCGGGCACAGTTAGAACTAAAACTATTGAATCTAATCCTGGGCTATTGAATTAGAGTATTATTTTACATATAATTGAAATTGAAATTGTTAATTTGAATTGAAATTGTTAGTATTGACCGTGTATGCTCTGGGCAATAATGGATGGACATAGTTTTGGAACAAGGCGCCTTTATTGCTGCGTCCATGTCACCTCCGTCGATGGCTTCGTTCCGATAAAGTGATAGAAACGGGCGGCGCGTCGTTCGAATGTTTATGTGCAATCTTGTTGTATTACCATAGAAGGCTAAGCGAATATTGCTCAGATTTCGCCTGGAAAAGAGTCAAGCAAGACATTTGTTTATTTGTTTTTACTTATGAGTCGTTATGACTATGGTATCATCGCAAGAAATAACAATTCATGAATAGTGTTCGGTATCTCAAAAACGGAAGCCTTATAGAATTACTTCGTTGCCCATTTGTCCGTTAAGTCAATGCAATCAATAGATATGACTATTTATGTCACATATTTTGGGATTTCACAAAAGAATCACAACTTAGTTAACAACGTGCTGTAAGACAATGCTTCCAGCATTGTCTTACAGCACGTTGTTAACTTCAACTCATAATAATAATAAAAACAATAAAAACGTACAAAGATGTTACGGAAACCTGCACGAGTCACTGCACGAGTCACATTCTCACTCGATCTTTTTATAATTTTAATATAGAGATATGCTATGTTAAAAACTTTTTTTAAAGATATTTTTGATTTCTACTTCCAAAGTGTATTCTATAGAGTAAGATAATTATTAAATGAATAAAATAAATTAAAATTCTAATAATTCAGTTAAGAAGATTCAGGTCGTTAGCAAACTGCAGACAAGTCTTGATTTAACAAATCTAACTATAAATCCGCAGATTGGTCTTTATTCAGCAAAGGCTTTAATATCGCTTATGTCCGTAGCAGCCATATTGTACTGCCGACTGGATTCAATTCCATTTGGAATTCATCTCAGCTAACCTCCTCTACAATGAATTCATTTAACGTAAAACATTACACTGTTAAAATGCAAATTACCTTCTAATAATTGGAATAAAATTAAACCTAATGTTAATTAATAGAATTTTAGGCAATCTGTGTGAATCCTACATATTTACTTGAAGTTATTATGAATAATATAAAACAATAAAGAAGATTTAACTAGCAATAGCACAATTTTCATTTGATATTGTAAGTTTAAGGATATTCTTTTTACATTACCCCGGGCTTCGCGGCTTCACAGCCCGTATAGTAAATGGCACATGCAGAGATGAGAGAGATATTGTAAGTTAAAATGAAATAGGCTTAGGTTATAAGCTAAGTAAATAAATAACCAGCAGATCAATCTCTCATCGATTCCTCGGGGGCTCAAGAATCTACCAAAGCCTAACACCAACAAAGTGCGGTGAATAAAATATTCATGCCATAAGTTGATTGGAAAAGTTTGTAGTTACTAAATAAACATTTCAGGTTTATTTAAGCCAAGTTTGGTGTTAATATAGCCTTAGAGAAGGCACGCCGGGTCAGTCATAATTAAGTTTTGAATGCGGAGATGCGGTGCTGCGGTAAACAACTAGAATAAACTAGCCTCTACCGAGTTCCTCTGCTTGCTTACCTGACGTCTCTCAGTTAATGTAGAGCCCTTGACACAGTTAACACAATTTATGACACCACATTTTACAAATTGTTTGGATGTCTTTAATTTACATTTTAAGTGCACACAGAAATAAAAATGAAACTGAAATAAGTTTTTACAGGGTACTTATAAATATTATTCATTTTGATACCAAATGAAGTAGTTAGTTTTGAACAGTGTTGCTTTAGTTTTCTCACTCGACCTCACATCAACGATAGTTGTGCCAACAGCAGAAAAAGAGTATAAAGTTGCAGAGTTGCAAAACAAGACAGTTTGGAGTTTGCTCGGACTGTACCCCTATTTTCGTGAATTATACGTTCAGTGAACTAAGTGTGTGCCGCTTCGCCGCAACAAATTAAAACTTTTCTATTTAGAAGAAGTATGGCGAACCGAACACCATATGGGGATAGCGAAAGCAATAATATATTTCCTAGACAAAAATAAACGTTGTTTTTGTTTGTTGGAACTGTCGTACCTAGTGAAGTTTTCACATAATGCAATACGATTTCAAGAGAACTAGTTATCTGAAAAACGTATTTATTATCAAGTATTCATTAGGAACATTTTACGCATATTATTAACAAAATTCGAATACCTAACTTCTCTTTTAACTAAACTTGGGAAAACCTACTTTAGATAGAAGTACTTACGTACGTTGGACGTTACAAAATTCTACTAAATATAGTTCATATATATTGTTCTGTCGTATTAATCTTGTAAAGCATAATATAAAATGTATACGGGCCCAAACATCACCGCTTATCACTGAAAGAGCGCATTGCAAGTATGAATATGGCGGGCGATGCTACGTACGAAATCCAGTGAACACTGCATGAAAATTTAATGACCCGTGCAGAATTACCCAGTCCGTGTAACTGCTGCAAAAGCACTCGCCTTAAAAAAAGTTTAAATATGTAAGATTTTGGCTAAATTTCAGAAGCAATGATCTGAATTAATAATGCGTTGAAAAACTTTGAGCACCCCCAGAAGGTTTGTCGCATTATACTTACAGATAATAAGATAATTACAAATTGCTAACGTGAAGATTAAAGACAAACGAAAATCGAAGTAGCAGATGAAGTTATTAAAAAAGGTGTTGGACCCATTTGATATGCTTCAAAATTCTATCATTGATATGAAATGTACGAAGTATATATGTATAAACTATACCACATGTAAAAAATATACGGCAATCTGCATATGATAAAATTAAATGGTAAGTAAGTATATTAAATAGAACAATGAAGTATGGCCAAAATTCTAATTGTCAAGGTACAACTTATTCTGACGAGTGAGCATCGAGAAGGCAGGCTAAGTGAGATAAATTGCACTTTTAATTAATGTCGACGACTAACAGCTGACCGGCCACACCGGCCGCTGTGCAAAATGTTGATTATACAAAAGTGTTCTTCGTTTTGGATCATTTTAAGATTACACGTGCTTTTCATATTTCAATTTTTCATATATTTACAACCTACATATTTTAGAAATAATATCCAATACTATATAATTTTGTATCGTGGGTATATTGCATTTAAAAATTTGAAGATGAAGATTATTGTGTATCATATGATATTTTTTCGGGATGAAAGGTAATCTGTCCTTCTCCATACTTCAAAATACATGTATGAAAATTTCGAGAAGATTAGTTGAGTAGAAGTAAAGAAGAGCTAACAAACAAATAGAGAAACTTTCGCATTTATAAGTTGCGATGGAAATTGTAAAAACATTTTCTATGTTACGTAATAAATATTATGTTTTATAAGGCAGCGTAAACACTTTTGGATTGTCATTTATTTATGTCCGCACCCCACATTTTCGCGCGCCGGGAAAACTCCACCTCGGCCTTTTGGACGCTATTCCATGCAAATTGCGCGACGATATTGATCCCATGTGATAATTGGCAATTTGCCACTTGTTGTTATAAGTTAGAAAAGCAATTTTAGTATAAAAAAGTGTAGAGTAGTTAGTATTAAAAAAATATTTTATTACATTACTCCTATTTAAAACATTATATTATACTTTTAAAAATACGGATGTTGGCTACAAAATGTCTTTAAAAATATTTTTTTAAATATGGAAAATTTAAAGTATCCTAAATTCCATTAAAGTGAGAAGGCTTAAAATAACTAAGTACCTATATCAATAAAAATAACAAGTATTTCTCACACAATAACTGGAATCGGACAGGTGTCGCGTTGATAAATGGCCACTATATCGTTCGTTCGTGTACACGCTATACGCATTCTCTCAAATAACAACACAAATTGTATTTTTTAGAGTATTTTTTTTGTCTTTACGAATATATCTAATTTTGCAAACACAATGTGACCTAATTTAATATGACTTAGAGGTTAAACCTATGAGATAATTGTTATACTTCAGTTGATAGCCTTTCTTGTAAGTGCAGCTCGAATTCCACGGCATGCAAGTTGCAGTGAGTTGCAGTGCCTTGGAAGTTGGACTAGTGTCTTGTGTGGGACGCCACACGCGTGGATACTTCGTACGTGTGTTTTACCTATGTGTCTCGAAAAACTTTGGCGATGAGGGTTCATTGTTATTTAATTCTATGCCGGTAAACTTCCTAACGAAACTTCAATTAACTTTGACACTCGTTGAAGAAGGTACCAGCAAAGTTTATTCCTAAATACACAATCGACAACTTAAATTACTTTTACTCGAATTGATCTTCACTCCAGTTAATAAAGACTAATTAAATTCAAACTTGAATAGTGACTCTTATTCTTTCACTACCAGCTGTAGCTTGAATGTTTGACTATGATACTCACAACAATATTTAAAATTTATTCTATTTTCACACATCCGATAAGCAATATGCTAAACCAAAATAAATGTAAATAAATAAGCCTGTAACTTTCGTATAAAAAAATAATTTAAATTGTAATGCATTAATTTTTCTATGGGGACTCCTAAAATGGGAAATTGAATCGGTGTGAAATACGGTTAGTTTGCTTTCGTGCTGAGGCAATTTCGGCGTCCAATGGCGCGGAAGAGACTGCCCTTGGGCGCCCGCCACACACCTGCTCGGTGCCACACCGTATCAATTTTATATCAGATCGGAATACTGAAAAACTAAGTTTATCTGTTTTGTAGTAGAACCGACAGAAACCTCATTTGACCTTTCAGCGAAAACGTGTTTTATTAAAATTTAACAAGATTTTTCTTTTTCATTGACACTTTAGACTACACAAATAGGTTTCATGTTTATTCTTGGTCGACAGAGTTTAGAGATGTAGGTACAAAAGTACTTACCCATCATTAATCCATCAAAAATAAGACCCATTTTAAGGACTCGTTTTTAAAAACCCTCTTGGACACTTTCTAAATGAAGAGAATACGTTTAAGAAGCTTAAAACTGCGAAGGCGGATCGTAATTCTAACTCCAATTAACAAGCGTGGAACTTTTGCCTTGTCGAGGGTCAATTAGGAATGTCAGCGAGTACTATGGTAATTAGTTTAACTCATACTTATGTATGCTTATATATACCTGCTTCCTGATAATTATTTTAACAATTATGTGGATGCTTTGTTATTATAAGAAATATAAATACAGCGTGGCAAGGCCGCTTGTATTATAGGACCTTTTTAGCCGGGTACTATTTATAAGGGGCGGATGCCTAAAAAAATAATACTTTTACGAATCTTGTGCGGATACTTCAGATATTTAATATTTACGAAGAATGTGGCGGATATTTTCCTGTCTTTTAATTATAATTCAGATTTTTATTTCGTGTCAAATGCAATTCATGATTCCTATAATCAATTTATAATTTCTGTAACCAATAACGACACGCATTGACAATACCTCGAGTGGCAACGTAACGATCGCACTTTTAAAATTTTGAGTAGTTTCGATTGATAGCAGAGAATTAGCTAGTTTGATGTCACTTAAAAAATTTTGAGAAATCAGAAGTGATGATATACTTACTTGTAATATTGAGTAAGACAAAATAGGCACGTAGTTAAATAATTTATGCAGAGAAAGTTACAAGATACCCATTCAACATAAACGATCAAAGCTTGGCAACATACAAAGCATAACCATAATGATATGAAGATAGAATAATATCGGAAATTTCCATAAATAATAAACAATTTTCCTCAATAACCACGATCTCTGTCTGATCGGAGTCTCTTTTCTGCTCCAAATGGCGACAAAATAAGAAAAAAGTCTTGGATTTTCATTTCATTCATGTGTAACACTTACACCTCCCTCGGTTTGTAAATAATAATCTTACTGATAACGTACAAATATTTTATGATTTATTTCCTATATAATAAATAACAATTCAGTACCTGTACCATAGATAATTTGTAGGTAAATATACGAAGCTATGTTATTTTCTGTATTATCACCACCATATAAATTTGCTTATATTCTTTAATAAATTACTTATATTATTAGTATTATACCTACTTCAAAAGAATTTATAAAATACTTTAATAACTAGTCTTACAAATAATGTAAAAATTCAACCGGTAGATTAAGTATGATGTTATTCGCTTTGATATCACAAAATAGCTTATCTTATGAAAAGCACTTTGGAAAACATCAATGCTGTCTCACTTGAATAGACTTCGAATACGTAACATCTAAATAGCGGACGGATTTGGCGCTATATCATTGGCCTAAAAATTGTATTGGCTGAAATTGCGGACTTGTTTGGCACGATCTGATTGACCGTTATATTTTTATATCCCTTTGCATGGGCCAATATTGTGTGAAATATTTTCACGCTATGTTAGTTAACCTTTAGATTTTTGTACAACATACAGAGTAAAAAACTTCTCTAATTGTATATTTTTAGTATTTTTATTAAGTACTTTGGATATTATTAACGAGATTGGTTTAGTCACTAAAACAATCAGCTTGTGGGTACAATAGGATTCTCCTTCATAACAGACACTAATCTCAAGAAGCCGTTACTACTACAAAATGCTCTTGAATTTTTCAAGCTGTTTTTATTTGAATTAATCTTCATTCCTACAATTATTTAGTTCTAGTAATATTAGACTATTTTACTTTAAAAACCATTAAATGTATTTTCTATTAGTGGTTTTTGAAGTTAATTTGTTGTTTTAAGGTAGTTTTACATATGCGATATCTTGACATGCAGCGTGCAAACTTTGTTTTAGTCCAGAGCTTTGAATATTTTTAACATTATTTACCCACATTACGTGTATCATTTTAATATGTATGAAGCATGAGTTATTGTTAAATATTATAACACTCTTGTTTTAAAAGTATATTTCGTTATTTGAAACCAAATGCTTAGATGCAGAACAGGTAAAGAAAGACGAAAAAAAGTACATACCTACTTCTTAAATTTTCCTTAAAACGCGGCATTATTGAAGAGAAGTTTGTTGGAGGAGATGGGTGTTGTCGCACACCTACGTATACCGCAGTGTGGCCCATGCATAAAACATCAGCCCTTCATTCGAGGGCCGCAACTCGCTTGCATACCGCGGACTCCAACCCAACGCCATTGAACAAAACACGGAGTGAACAAAAGTTTCTATAAAAATTTCCGGTCCGTATATAAATACGTGCACTATTATTTTTAATCACTTCAGTAGATTTTGCACCAAGGAACATATCAAAAACTTTCGTATTAAATAATAAAATAAATAAAATCAATTTATTGCAGGTAACAGAGAATGATAATTAGTAACTATGATTATGACCTGATAACTAGTTAATCAAGTTTTTCTATTAGTTATACGGGATCATATATTTATCTCTTCCTTATTACAAGGAATATTACCAACATCATTCGACTAGTCTTCAATTTGCTTCGATTTGTTCTTCTGTATTCTATATATTTTATATGCTCTCGCTACCAAAAAGGTTCCTCGTTTTGTACCATTCAAAGTTATAACACGAACATAGCTTCCCTTTATAGCCAAATGACAGTGTTGTGCCGAATTAATCCCCTGAAAAAATACAGAATGTGTGTGAAATTCCGTCACTTTATTGGCTAGTACATAATTTAATCATACTCACCGAAAATATGAGTCAATGTCTCAGCATAAAATGAATTTCCATATATTTCCACATTTATGTTTGTTTCTATATTCCATATATTTATACATTATTATTATTTATTTCGGATAATTAAATATAATTTATTCAGCTATTCTGTTTGTCTGCTATTTACGTTCAAAAAAAGCTCTACTTATTACGCAAAATATAACAATCTTTGCACAACATTTTCATTACTTGATATGAGAAAGATGGGGTATGATTAGAACTACCTATACTCTAATCACTTACCTACTTCCTTCACCACACTTACCTTCCTTGTTACCAAAACCTACCTTGTGATTGGCCATGCCCGCATGTAGTTTAAATTGCGTTTCCTTTGAGTGCGGCACAAAGAAGTTGGCGAGTAGAAGCGAACTCTCGACGAACTTGGTGACAGCCTTTTTCTGAGAACAACTTTCCGAGAGCGCACTGGCGGCGAATCAAAAGCGTCAAGTTAGTTCCTAATTTCGATGCTTGCTTTCGTGTTTAAGTTGTACATAGTAGTAGTTAAGTACTTGTTCTTTTATTTATGTTACTTTAATATTAATAGCTGCTTTGTGTCTCACTGCTGTGCTGGGCAATTAGAGAGGAATGAAAGTGTTTTTTTCTTCTCACATTACCCAGCAGTGGGACACAAAACATGATACATTTTTTTTAAAACTATTTTACTGTATTTTTTTTATAATTACTTTCTTTTCTACTACGGAAATGCTACATCACCTACGGAATTGCATAGAAAAAGGAAAAAACCCCTTAATACGTAACGGTCATGTCATAATTAGTATTAAATATATTATCAAATCTATGTTTTCCTCATTTTTCCACGTCGTTAATAACATTTAAAAGGATCAAAAATTTTTTTCCGCTCACAGTAATCCTGACACATAAAAACCTAAAAGTTTAACTTTTAAATATTTATGTAAAAATCAAAGGGGTTTCCCCCTTTGATTTTAAAACGTAACTATAAAACGAAACATGAGTTTAGTTTCACGCAGTAAATGTCGGTAATGGCCGTTTTCTAGCAAAGGGGAAAATAAAAGCACTCGCTTGGGAACCTATCGGGAAAGAAGTTCCGCCTTAGAAACCTCGAAGGCAGGGCGGAGTTTGAAGAAAGGCACCGGCGTTTCAAATATAAAGTTCAAACTGCGCTGATAGAGATCTCAGCTATTTGCTCATTGATTTTATTAACTTTGGCGGTTTGTTAGGGCCACTAACGAATCGCTCCGAAGCGAAAACTTTTTTATTGGAAATAGAACCAAGCGAATATGTTAGGAATTCGGAGCACGCGCATATAGATAGTAAAAATTCATATTTCATATTGTATAACTATGAACGACATAATGTACAACGCAACATATTGTTTTTCTTTTGCATTGTATTTATTTTCATTATAATTGTAATCTTACTCAATGGTCAATCTATTGGTAGGAAAAACAGTGTACTTACGCGAAAAAAAACTGTAACTCTTGTGGTGGTCGTATAATGAATATAATTTTCGACACAAATATTTTAAATGACAATATTATGTAACCTGTACATAATTATCTAAATATTTAATATACCATAAAGAAATTTATAGGCCTTGCTTGCAGTGAAGGAAAACATCCACAGACATATTAACCTCAAAAAGTCTATAAAAACATCACATCGTAAGGAAACCTGCATATTCTTATGAGTAGGAGTCTTGCATACCTTTGAGTTAAAAAAAAAGTTGTAATTTTTCACTGATGAATTTGGTATCCAATGTGGTTCTATGGCAATGTGTTAATCGTACTATATTCTGTATGGACTTTTATAATCAATGGCAATATAATTTATCAATGTGATAAGATCTATCATGGGATTTGCTATTTCAAAGCAGGATTTAAAATAACAGAATTGCATTTTAGTTTATTTAGTTTATCTATTTCGGTGTAACAAACATTATTATTTCATGGAATCTCTACCTATAGTTTCGATACATACCTAGCCATAGTGTAAGTTATCTATTTACATCTACACATACAATACATCTTAAGTGCTAGTGTTAATTAAGTATTATTGACATTTAATGAAACTGCAATAGAATAGAAACAATTAAAATAAATCATTAAATGAGTAACCAAATATGTCGTATTTTGTAATTCTAACATAAAAAGGAATATAAAAATATTGGAAATGGGAAGTAGCTAATATTTTATGTTATGTCCCAAATCTAGTTCTAATTTGTTATTTGATCAGAAATATCTGAAACACATATGAAATGAAAAATTATAAAAATTATTCTGTTACCTGCAGCATGCAAAGCAGGTAACATCATCAGAATCATTTTGCATTTGCACGCTGATCATAAGTAGGTAATATCATGTTTACTTAAATGACACCAAATGTGCGGTGAGATCTTCGGTTGCGAAGTATCTATATAAATGCAATTATTAACAAGTACATTCAAAAATTATAGGAAGTTAAACCCCCAAATTAGTTATAACAAATGTTTTAATACATAACATTTAAAAGTAATTTATTTATACATATGTTATTATGCAATCGTACCGCATTTTATGCCTATTTCGTTCAGGATATTAACATAGTTTTCCAATTCCTACTGAAATGTATATTTAAATAATGCAATCTCTACATTATTGTGTAATATAAACATTATATAAGCCAATTAAGTATTTAAGTCATTTTATAATAAAGACGACGAAATTAAATGATTATGAAAAATAACATGAGCAAAATAGTCTCCGATCTATTTTTCTTTTGTTTTATACAATTTTTTATAAAATATAGCAGCTTCAAAATATGTATTTTAAATTGTGTTTAAAAAAACCTTTTCTATTTCTTGTGAATAGAATATTGTTTCGAGTTATTTCACAGTAATTGACACTAAAATAGATAAGTAGTTATATATTTCATTTTAAGAATACACCATGCTTTACTATGACACAGCAAATACTATTTCTAGGCTGTTCAGTCTGTCCCAGTGTTCTTTCTAATTCACAATGTGTATATGTAGTTCGTGACGTAAAAAAGTTATTATTACTAAGTAAATCTATTGGTACCTAAGGGGAAATATTTCGCTGTCAACCCGAGTTAAGATATTTTTCGTTACATGTCCCGATTTTTTTAAAGTATTGGAATATTATAGAGTAACTCAGCATACACTATGCAGTTACTATTTACAGATATCATCGTGATGTGACACTCAACACATTGTTGTACAAACACACACTGAATTTAACACTAGTAATTTGGCTTTAATGTCCCTGACAAAATTCGACAATTCCATAAATTCTAACTTTATTTTTTCTAAAGCGTTGATTGTAGTCTTCTGTTCTATTTTAAAACTAGATTGTTTTTAATGTTTCTGTGAGCAATATAAGCACTAGATACGTGAGCATGATATTGGCAAGGGTTGTGTGCGGAATGGCTGCTGCAGCCGAGGCTGCCGGCGCCGGCGTCGGAGGCCCGAGGCGGTTGTTGGCGCGCACCACTTGTGATCGCCATCGGATTGTGTAAAATGGCTGCTGGCGGGACAATGCTACTAACCTATGAACACACACAAAAACTAGAGTAAGATCATTTAATTATAGAGAACTAGGGACCCTTCCCTGCTTCGCCCGGGCAAAACCATTATAAATTATACATCTAAACCTTCCTCAGGAATCACTCTATCTATGAAAAAAATCCGCATCAAAATCGGTTGCGTAGTTTTAAAGATCTAAGCAAACATAGGGACAGACAGGCGTGTAGCGATTTTCTTTTATACTATATAGTGACTCTGCATAAAATATAATATTACGACGTGATAATAAGTAAGACAACGCCTATTTTCAATTTATTTTAATATTGTACGTCTCAGTCGTAAAACATGTATTCTATCAGCTCAATGTAGTTCTTCGCGATGTTCCTTTTATGACTTATTTATGTATGCGAATAGAAACCAGCGCCGTCTTTAACAAATCTGAAGTACAAAGTACAAAGCACTGAATTCACAAAAGCTTCGTCTAAAGAATGTTTCAGTTACGAACTCCCGATTTATCGACAAAGGTATGTTTTCACACATCGTTATTCAGGATTTACGAGTGGAAATGTCATTTCGGAAACATACCACGTACCCTCTTACGGCTTCCTCTAATATGCACAAAGAAAAAAGATCTTTGAAGCGAGAAAGTATCTACTTGAATAAAAGCATGTGCTTTTATGTATTTGGCACGTCGGTGTGGAGCTGTAGGGCCAGGGGCCATTCATAAATAATTTACCAAATGGATATCTGAAGTTCACCTTTCCGAAAAAGTAAGGACTGGTTCAAGACATTCTTTGACTCATATTCTGTTAGAATTTGTCGCAAACATTCATTGTTTTATTTTCCTTTCAATATATGTTAACTAATGACTTTCGTGCTTTTTCCTATAAAATCTAATTATTGGGGATTTTATCTGATTATTTATTGTTTTTCTTACTAAGTACATATTCATTGAACACGTTCAACGAACACTGTCTTCCAAATGCTTGGGATGCCTAAGTGATTCCTAGAAACATACACATTATGTGGGATAAATGTCATTATAGTGAGTAGCGTATACTTACCTAATAACAACAGTGTTGAGCCGGTAGGGCAGCGTGTAAGTATGATTCTTATGCCTTGCGCAGAAGGTGTACAATAGCTCGCCGGCCGCCGCGGCCAGCCCGGCGTCGCTATGCGCCCCTGATCCGGACCACTCATGGAGTGTGATATTCCATGAACTACACGACTTATCCTAAGAGCATCAAGACATTAAGTTAGTTGTAAGGCATGATTGTTTTCAAGTAACAAGTACTCAAGTGTTCAAGTCCCGAGAAATCGTTCTTTTCAAACGTTTTTTGACTTCACAATAAAACGGTCATAACTCTGGTGGTATGGTGGGTCATATAAAATAGCGTTTTACGGAATATCGTTTTCGAAATTAAATTCAAGTGCTAAATTATTTATTGGATTATTATTTGTATGGTGTTTAAAATAGTTTCCATAACAAAATATTGTTACTGTTACTACCTAACAATAATAAAAACATAACTACTGAATCACATTTGAGAACTGAATAAGTAGAAAACGAATACAGCACGCGGATCATAGAAGCGCTGACGTGAGGAGCAGCCACAACAACCTGCCTCTTTAGCATACATCGCACGATCTCTATATGTTTATATTATTTATTTTTGTAACACAATTGCTAAATAAACGTATTCTATTTGAGATCAAACTTTCTTTCCAACAAATTCTTAGTACAAGAAACATCATTGTCTTGAAACAAGCAAAATACCTTCGTATTAAATTAAATAACTTCGAATATTAATTGGGACTTAACTGGTTGCAAGAACTGTCACGAAAGTTAAAAAGTACCTGATTACTACGACATTAATAACTACTGTTATAGGAGAACGAATTAGTTAGCAAATAATGTTCGATTTACCTGTTCCGAGGTAATATCAATCAAAAGCTGCCTCTCAACGTTCGAATCTAAGACCCAAGTGCATTGCTGATAGAAGAACTCATTCAGGCTGCCTGTCACTGTCACGTTTCTCGACGATATTTCACCTGTTTGAGAAATGGCCGAGAAAATAAGTTAGAACTCTAAAGAAACATCTACGTGAGCAATAATGGGATGAAAAGACACGAGTTGCCGCAATAGAACGCTGTAATTGGAACTTTACGATCTTGTGCAAGGTTTTTTAGATTCAGTGCTACTGGAGGCATTGAAACTGGGTCGAGGCACGTAATTTTGTCGGATCGCCCACGCCGCCGCCGAGAACAATATCCGACGCGTTTTTCCAAACGCCGGAGACGCGACGCGAATGTCAAATTGAACTGTTTGTTTTTCGCTTTATGCGATTGGGGCTCAGTCAATGTATATTGCCTCTTCCTTGAGACATCTTTATCTAATTGTCGGTGGTTTTGTTTTGTGTCGCTGTGATTTATGGAATGATATCTGCAATTAATTTCAAATAATATGACGGAAATGTGTCTACAGGGAACCGTAATAAAATGGATTGCAAGTGGAAATTCGTCTCTATGTCTCTCATCCTATGAATGGTTTGAATTATAATTAAAAATAAAAAATACTTCTGAATATGGTTGTATGAATGAGTAATTAAAACTATTAATATAATTATTAAATTAGTGGTTCAATATATTGCAAACGTAGCTAGCACTCGATCGCGTGATTTCCCTACGAGCTTATATAAAAAGCCTTTGATTTGAATTCATGCGCGGCGTTGCCTGACTATTAAGTTGGCAGTGCGACACTTTATCTTAATGGAGACAAATGGGGCTCCACCTGGATCGATTGGGCACGACCTAGAAACAGAAATATTTTAAATTCAGTACTATTTACCAGAATGGGTGGTGTAAGTGCGCTGACCGCACATGGAGTCGTCGTTGAAGCTGTAGGCGGCTGCGTAGTCGAACCCTCTACTTGCGTACGTGTAGTGAGCTACTGAATACTCCAACCGCACGCTGGTCCAACTTCTTACGACCACTGGGAGCCATGGCGCCTACGAATTACACTTTCATCATTGCTTCAATTTCATAATCATTACATATTTTTTTGTAATTTGTATCCAAACAAGATAAATCGTGTTTGTTACTAATATAGAATTTAAGTTTTTGTATGACTAACAGTACAGACTATGTCTGAAATAAACGCATTTTATTTTATTTTTATTTTAAATCCCAGTTCAAACTATTAGTCATACTTATTAGAAGGAATGTTTATTTAACTTTAAAATATGCAAGGTGTAGCTCAATACTATTTTCCTAATACAAGAAATATTCATAAATAATTTCAAAATTATATATTTGCCAAAAACGGACAGCTTAGTAGGTATTTTGTTCAAACTACAATGTATTTAAAATGTTTAAAAGACTTCTTAAAATACAACAAATTAACATTAAAAATAAAATACTTTCAATTATTCAATCACAGTGTTTTGATTAAGATATTACGAAATCTTATCTGATATTTCGACCGTTTAAAAATATCTCTGTAGACTGTTCAGTAAATTTGAATTCCGTAATGTCGGAAATAAATTCAGTTCATAATTAAATTTCAGAAACGGTTGATGAAAAAATTTAATCCACTTTCAGTTTCTTGGCACCTCTTTCCCTTGGAGATATTCTTTGAGGAAGGACGGTTAATGCCTTCATAATCTCGCTGAGAGTAAATTACTAATGAATATTATAAAATAACTAAATGGAATCCTTAATGGGATTTGTTTTCTAATTTTAAATTAATTTCCGTTGTTCATGTTGCTTTTTGATTTAAGAAATCTATATAACAATAATAACTTTCAGTAAATGGATATAAAATGAGACACGAAGAAATGAAAACCTAATTATCTTAATATACCTAACTTTTGTTTACGAATACGAGCGTTTTCTCACAAATTACGTTGGCTTTCTGATAAGATGAGTAATTCCATTTTAAGTTTTACAAGTGATTATTACAGACTATATTATTTTTATTTTGAAATAATCCAAAAGAACGTACAATGTAGTTTTTGTATAAAAAAAACAAAAGGCACAGCCGCGGGCTAGTGCGTGTAATATAATGTTTGTAGGTAATATGAGTTTTATGAGTTGCAGAGTCAGCGTAACGAAGGCGAATGTCCGCCGTTCATACGTGCGCGGCGTATCGACAAATTTGCTCTGCAACTGCGTACGCAGCACGCATACGTAGTCACCAGCTAAGTAATTGAATTTTCAGGGGTGGGCCTCGAGCTGTCGCCCCGGGCCGGCCACTAATAACTGCGAGGACGGATGACATGCCCCCAGTTAGCCAATGTTTTATGAGCGGCGACGCTCCGCCACCGACACCCTTCACAGATATTACCCAAAGTTCAATTTGCATCTGTGTCTAATAATAATTCTGCCCCGACGCCAACTCATGATAGGAGTAAAAGCACTGTTAATAATTAAATTACGTGCTCGCAATAAAAGCTAGAGAATATTGAACGAAATGTTCTCACGGTCGGGGAGTGTACTCTGCCGATTTCCGGCCCACGCGGTTAATTATGTAAATTAAACAGATTTCTTCACTTATCTTATTTAATATTTACATATGGGCGGACGACGGACGTGCGTGTGGATCGTGTAAGAAATACTACAAGGTATATATTGATTGGTGCGTTCATTACATGTTTCTAAATTATTATTATTTTTTAATCAATAAGTACAAGATAGAAATGTTCGAATTTTAGTGTAGCTATTCATGAAATGCCTTGTTTTTCTTGCTTTCCACATATGAGTCTATTTGAAATTAAGAATTTTTACTCAGAAACGTGAAAAATGAGGAGTCGGAGTATCGGAGATTTACCTATTTTGCGAAGTTTGTATGAATGGACTTCAGACCAAGCTACAACAAGTCAGCATTAATTTAATTGCTATTCGATTACTGAGAGAGGCTTACAAGTTTGCGATAACGAAAATTGTTTTACCAAAGTAAACGTTCAAATTAAATAGTTAAATAAAGCATCCAACAGATGAAGTTTAGCTTTAGTTGGTCTGTGGAAATGATGATAATAAAATTAATGCCGTTAGATGAAAGTGCTGAAAGCGGTTGTAAATAATTTAGGGTGTATTTGCTTTTAGAAGTCCCTATACGGTTGGCTGGTCGTTCTACGGTTTATTGCTGTTACATACTTAATAGTAACCCTCTTAGTTAATTATGCGCACAACCCAAAGCGCAGGCCACGAAAGGGTTAGCTCGTCCCAAATTAGCACGCATGTTCATTTATTTGCTGGTATTTTTGTAAGGAAGCTTTAGCTTGTGTTACTTTGAACTAAATGATAAATTAAAAGTTTAGGTAGTTATTCCATTGGTCACTAGTTGTACTGCTCAGAGTAACTATTAGCGCGTTACCCAATATATCGATTGTTTTCTTATTTTGATCCGATTCACCCACTGATCCGATTCGCCTATATCGCCCTATAAATTGCAATGCGATACACATTTACAAAAATAGAGTTACAATAGCAACATTCCTGCGGGCGACATAGGTACTAGTACAATCCACAGATAGGCGTGTCATTGAGGGAGCTCCCTCGGGCACTTTCTATGTAAATAGAATGGAAGCTCGATGCTCCATAAGACAACTATTAGTAAACACGATCATGCCCAATCTGACATGGTCTCACGTATGTCAAAAAACCGGTCAAGAGAGTTAGATTCGCGCAACGAGGGACAACATTTTGAAGATACTAACAACAACTAACGTCAACCCAACTTCGGGAATGCTATGCTAATTAGTCCTTAAGTCGTCCCGTAAAGCCATCACCATTTTGTACGAAACTAATTACAAATAAAAATATGTTTTTTTCCCTAATAATAATAATGTTAGGTATAAATTTCAACTTAATACCTTTACGCGTTCTTGAGAAAAAGGTCTTGATAACAGATGGACAGACAGACAGACAGATGGACAATGAAGCGATCCTATAAGTTTTTACTTTTAGAGGTACGGAACCCTAAGCCTATGGGAAATCCCACGTTTGAATTGAGCTTGTGCTGATTTAATACGCTTTCGTCTGGGAAATTTGCTATCAAAGATAGTTATTTCAAAATAAACCCCTAATACATAGTAACATTTCGGTACGGTTCATAAAATCTCCTATTATGGAGGTAGCTCGTGTGATCCAAAGAAAATTTTATGACATTTAGTTTGTAGGTACATTATATCATTTTAGGTAGGAGCTGTGACTCACCGGTCATATTCGTAGAGAAAAATCCGCGCGTAGTCATATTATATACGTCCACATTTGATATTTTCGTGAAACGTTCCGCATCGCTCCGTCGAGCTCAGCACTACAAGCGTTATTCCTCACCTGGAAGTCCCCGCACAAGCAGGAGAGATGCGTGCCGTCGCCCGCCACCAACGCGATGTGGTCGTGGTAGTGCAGCGGGGTGTTGGCGCGGCACTCGCAGCCGGCGTCGCCGCATGCGGTGCGACAACCGGCAGCCCCCACTGTACCAGTTGGCTCAGCGCTCCACATGCGATCCAAGCGTTGTATCTAACAAAACAACAACGCTTTCAGTTTCTCCTCATGTGTTCAAGAATAGGTTCTTAATTTTTACTTAGCCAGTGGTTTGACAACTAGGGATGCCGACACGACCGTGCGAAGTGGAAACGAATAATTAAGAAAGCGGCCTCTAGGCTCCGACGCTCAATGGCTGAGGAATAAATCGGGAAAACGCTCAAATGAGAGAACACTTAAGATATGATCTAAATGAAATTTCATAAACATACAAACTCTCAAAACATGTAAAATAACAAAGAATACTTGGGATTGTATTTCTATTTCCCCCAGATATTATAGTTCAACAAAAAACAACAACTAAAACGGCCAAAAACCAATATCCTCGTTTGTCATGAATACTGGAGCAGTGAACAGTGCACAGATTGCGTTCTATAAATATCTTTTGTATCGAGTCGCAGTGGCCGCGTTGTCGCTGACCGGAAAAACCATTGGCCGTCCCGTGGGAGGCGGGCCTTATTCGACCATTTCCGAGCCGCGCCACTTGGATCACTTATTAACGGGTAATAAAGTTAAACAACTTTGGGTTTTCTTGTTTATTTTAACTTCTGTCTAGGGATCTATAGTGATAAAGGGCACCATTTGTTTATAGCTTTTATGATATGTTCGATTATTTACAAACATCTTTAATAACAGTTTTTGTCACTTGATTTTGGGGTTTAAATATCTGCACCGAAGTTTCAATTTCAGAGCATGCACAATACAATGCCTCACCTCAATGGTCACGCTCTGATTAGCAGCGGGTATGAACCTATGTGTGCAGAGTAACCGCTCCTCTATGTTCCAGAAGATGTGGTGATGAGAAGGCGCGGAGACCCCGCCATGGGTCGGCGCTGCCAGCCCGTAGTGGGTCGAGGCGCACATTGCGTCTGGCGATGCCGTACCTTCGTGTTGTTCTGTACGAAAAGTACGTATATTGCAACAATGAAAATTTTGCTATCAGAAAATATAATAAACTTGCGACCAGTCCGGGTGTCGCTTCGTAAAACCACAATAAAAAAGTAGCTTATGTTACTACTTAAGTTTCATCTGTATCTGTGCCAAATTTACAACAAAAATTATTTTTTTCTCTTTATAATATTGTATGTATATGTATATAATATGGAAGTATGAATAAAAATCTGCAACAAACCTATTCAATTTTAAATTTTCTTCATTAAGCACAGCGAACTATATCGAGCATATAAAGGAAAATAGGCGTTTATTCAGATAAATATACTCTAAGTAATGAGTAGCGACTTTTGTTCGCTGTCTTTGATTGCTTACTGAAGCTATGCAAAAGAAAATGAGGAAGCTCACGGCATAAAATATTGATAGTACAAACGTTTTAAATTCATATCTAGTCGTCAATCTGTGCGACAACTCTCTGACCTTACTTTGGTGCTAAATCAATCCGCATGATTTGTCCTTAAGTATCTGTTTATTTAAATCGACATTATTGTAAATTATATTGGAATATGTGAAAAAGATATCAATGTTGCCTGCTTTCCACAGTACAAAATCATCGTCTATCGATTTATTTATAACAATCAATAGTCTTATTTAAAATAATGTATTTGGTATGTAAGAATTTTAACTATTTGGAACTCCATGCATACGGCGATTTGGGACTAAGGTTATGCAATTTAAAATATAATCCTTTGATTTGAAGTTTTTTCTCCGTATATTCACTAAGTTGTACACATATAGGGGAGACGTCAGGCATCGTCAGCGGGCCTCATTACTGTGATGTAGGTACGACGTAGGAAAAAATCCTGGTCTGTTCATTACCTATTATTGATTTTACTATTCACTTCAGTAGATATATTTCAACGGATGTTTTAGGTATTCTGATGAAAATAAATTGGGTAAGTTTTTAACACAAAAATGTATATACATTCGAACAGAGAACCTCTTCCTTTTTTGGAAGTCGTTTGAGTAACTGTCGTAATAATTAATTAAGTAGGGATATATTACATAGATACGAACTCATGTGGCGCAAGTAAGATTCAAATCTGGGACCTTTCGGTTCACAGGCGGTCTTTACCATTACACCACCACCGCTTCAATTTACCATTACTATACTTGCCACTTACCATCATGAAAAGCAAAGGCACCATCCACAAATTCCTCTTCATTTTGCGAAGCGGACCGTCGCACCATTATGGTCAAATTAGCACCTTTAGATGTCACAGCCTGGCGGATGTGGAACCTTCCGGACTGATCCCTGGCTTCCCTCATGGAGGGACCACACACTCTGAGGAGTGCTCGGTCTCCTCTCTCGGACCTGTCCAGTCTATCTCCTCTACCACCAAACTCGTGAAGCCCTTCTAAAATCTCAATATGAGATCGACAGCTTGGTAACCTAATGTAAAACAAAACATAATGTAGCCACACAAACTTATTATAGTGGAACGAAATAGGAAAAAAACGCATTACCACTAATGCCACATCACAACTGAAAATATTAAAAATAACTGTATTTTTGTAATACTCTCTCTCATCTAAAAATTGTTCCGGTAATGAAGTGTTGGAGTCCAAGCCTAAGGCTCATTAATATATATGCTTACACATTATAAAACAAAGTCCTCTGCCGTATCTGTCTGTTTGTTTGCTATAAACTAAAAAGCTCGCATTTTTATACGGTTTTCACCAAATGATAGTGTGATTCCTGAGGAAGGCGAAGCTGGAACAGGCCTCTAGTGCATATATATTTTAAAATACATAACTCTTTTAAATATTGCATATAAACGGATATGCAAACCTATAAAAGCAATTAAAATATTGAAAGATTTATGATGAAGCTATATATAATATATGTATATATATTCCAATTGGTTTGTGGTTTAATAGGCACAATAAATCGAAAATGATAACGCCACTTTTATTCGTAATTTAATTAATGTTATGGCTATTTATTTCACAAGAATAATTAATCTAGTTCACGTTTGCATTTAGCATAACAATACAATTTACGTATGGAATTGCACACGTTTAAATAGGTAAATAAATTGAATATAACATTTGTTATCACTTCAAAAAATATGTAAATACATGTCTAAAAATATTATACATAATATGCAGTAATAACTTTCAGATTATTCAGATAATATCGACTAGGACGAACAGATTTAAATAACTTTATTTATATTTAAAAATAAAAAATAAAAGCGCACCTTAAATTATAATTAAATAACGAGACTTGCACCACGTCCGTGGATGCACCAAGGAGATGTATAGCGCACTGCGACCGCCAGGTGGTGGCGCGAGTGTCAAAATGGCCGGAGCGCGCACCTCCAGGCCCGAACCCGCGAACAGTGGCGCCACACCCCACTCGCCCATTGTTGGACACTTCGTTTGACACTGCGTTGCTCTCTATCGCCATCCTATCCACTGAACAATAACAAAACACCCATGACACAATTGGCATAAATAAAGTAATGAACGACTTTCTCAGTATTTGACACAATGGTAACATTTCTATAATAAGCTCGAAAGTTAGCAAGGTTATGAACAGGTTTTTACAATAGAAATCATGCCTCGATACACATATTTGTAACAGGATTACTGAATGCAAAGCTTCTTATATTTTTACTCAAATGTAGTTTTAATGGACTTTATTTTCAAAGAAACATACTTAGCATAATGTTACATTTTCAGTGTACCTAATATTTACTTTAATTATACCGTAAAATCTTTTTACGGTATTATTAAAGTAAATATTTAAATTTTGTTTTGCTCGCATATAAACTAGAACGAGTGAAATTATAACTCTTACCACTCTGCACATGATGCGTGAGTGCTGCTAGGGGAGGGGAGGCCGGCAGCACGGTGGGGGGAGGCCCACTCGCGTCCACTCCTTCTATAAACTCCAATTTGGCAATGAACCCGTTGTAATCGTACGGAGGGACCAGCGGACCGGAACTGGACAAATGTATCAAGTCATAATTTTAGACCGCATTCATACTTGGATCAAATGTAAATTACTTGTTATGAATTTCTGCTGGTTATAACGTAACTTGGCATACATAACAGTATAATGAAATAATGATCGTATGTACAGACAGGAAGGAAAGGTTAAATGTGATACGATACAACCGTCGTAAACAAAGCTAACGAATGTATTAAGAATATGATTTCATGGGATTCGAAATGTATCTTCATTACAGCAGGGTTACATACTTTTATTATTGTATGAAAATTTAAAAACTAACGCATTATCAAAACTCGTAGAACAAGTATTGTTGTTTATAATGTCAGCTTTCAAGTTGTTGGTTATTTACAAGTTACGGTGGTTTTCCTATTACTTATTTCTGAATGAAAACTTGTTTGTTTCTTTTGACAAATTGACGAATTTCGATGTCAAATTCAGAAATTAGGCCTTTACTTTTTCATGTGATATCTATTTACTAAAATGCTACAAACTAACAACATTTCGAACTGAGCACTGCTAAGTAGGAATATAAAAAGAAACTAATTTTAACAGTATTAGGATCTCCCTATCATGCCAGTAGGGCTTACCATTTTATTTTAAGGATGGAATTTGGTATAAGATAATTTTAACCCGAGGTTGCCACGAGTCATGTTGGACTCACGTGAACTCCAGCAGCAGGTTTGGGCCAGGGTACTCCAGAGTGGCTGTTCTCTCCGAGCACAGCGTGCCCAAGAGTGGCGCAGAAGGAGAGTTCCCAGCGCGCATGGACAGCGAGTCGGTGGCGCAGTGACTGCAAGAAATGAGTATATTTGAACACGGAAAAGAGAATTTTTATTTAACGTTTGTTTGAATTGATATCGCGATGAAAAGGAAAAATCGGGACAAGAAGGTCGTACTTCGAATGTGTCACACTGACATGGAGAACCGTGAAAATGCAAGTAGTGTGTATCGTCGGGACGTCTGAGAGTGAGTTGCATCAGTCAACTTTGACGTTAACTATAGTATACGTAGAAAAAAGGCAAATACGCCATTTTGGCTAAATATCTGCGGCGGTGCGCAGGTTAAAATCAAAGTTGACTGGTGCAAGCCTTAGTGTTCCTATAAATCTATGGTGTTCATCTTTAAATCCTCACATTCAACTTGTAGGTTAATAATAAATATTTCTACCTAGTAAACTCGTTGGTATTCAATGAATGGATGTTTGTATACATAAATTACTTGTACCGTAATTTGTATTGTGGTTGGTGAAAAAGCGTCAACGGAAACGATGTGAGACAAATGACCCGAGTCCAATGCTCTCAAGCGTTCACCGGTTCGCCCAGAAATAAGTTTCAGTTTACAGGTTTTTTGCATCTTGACAAATCGAGGGTAAACATAAATGAATTGGTTGACTTCGCTGAAGTAAAATTAGAAGGGTACTGCAATTTAAATATGAAATGCTTCTTATTATTGTCGAGTGGGAATGACTATTAAAATGGTATTATTAGATCAGACGCAGATCGGTCTGTTGTTAGTATGGTTCAAGTTAAAATTATTGAGTTCAAATTTAATTGACACTAAAAGAGAGAAAAAATACTTATTCACAATACCGTGTAAAGTTGCTAACACGGTTACATATAAAAGTTCGAAGCATACAAACATAAAAAAAGAAAACTTCTACAAGTTTTAGTACACAAACATTTTCCTATCCCTTCCTTCATACTCCTAAACGCTTCACTAAAACAAACAGGCAGTTAAGTATATTCCAAGAGCATTACACAGTGAATCCAGATATTTATCGCAAATAGTTGTAATAACATATAAGATGAGAGAGCAAACGTATCCTTTGTAACAACGGGCATGTTTGTGATAAACTCGAGACATGGATTGTGGTAGTGCTGAGATACTTGTGTGGGAACATATTGCAGGAAGATAGAGCTTTTATTTCACTCCGCCTTTCCACAAAGATTTATTGAGGTTCAAGCGATTGAAATGGATGTATGCAACAATGTCCTATTGACGAAAATAAATTTGGTAAACAAGATTGCAAAAACTGAGATTTGTTTTAATCTAATTGATAATTTGTGTGACGAATTTATAAAGAAATCTATGTAATATATTCAGCATCCTTACATCTTTACATATTATAAAACAAAGTCCACTGCCGCGTCTGCTGTCTGTTCGCGATAAACTCAAAAGCCGACGCATTAATTTTTATGTGATTTTAACCAATAGATAGTGTGATTCAAAACGAAGGTTTAGGTGTATAATTTATTATGTTTTTACGTGCGAAGCCGGGACGGGCCTATAGTTTAATATAAAATCAAACTCAATACTATACAATACTATTCTTCAAAAACAAGTTTCAGAATTTTATTCAGGAATGAAAGAAAAATAATATTTTTTTCTTCTCAAAGTTACATTTGAGTATGAAAACATTTGGAAACGAGATGAAATTTGCTAAAATATCAGAACTGTGTGGAATCTGTACTTCAAAAACACGATCTAGAATATTGATGTTGGATTTAATGTAGCTTGGCAAAACTGAATTAATTCAGAACGCGATGTGTGTGATGATTTTACGTGTAGAACTAGTAGTAGTCACTAAAATCGTACGTACTACGTTACTAAAAGTATTTAAAATTAGAAGCCTCATTTTCTACGCAGGTGACTTTTATAACCATGTACTTTATTTCTACAATACAAGCGGTTTTCGTTTATTATAACGCGTTTTTAGAACATCTAAGCTGTAACTAGCTAATCTAAACACTTTCTCGTAAAATACTATGCAGTAATCTAACAGATAAACTAACTGCTAGATAAAGCTGCCTGAAATAATTTGCCAGTTAGCCGTCAAACAATTGTGATTGTTTTTAACGCTATCTGTTCGATGTGTAGGCCAATATGTTATTGGCTATCAGTAACTTTATCAGCAAGCGGTGAAAGAGGCCTTATAAGTGCACTATCATGGTTTTAAAAACAAAAGCATAGAGTAAAATTTCCTCTGTCGGATTAACGTCGCCGGGGATCACATTACGCTGGCCATTACTCGCAGTCTTGGTGCGTCGCGCTTACTAATTAGTATAGTTTGCCAGGATTTTTATTACGTTATTTTAATTGATTGTAATCTCTTCGGCGTTATTTACCTTTACACTTTCTGACCTTTGTACTAAGGATAACTTACACGTCATCGTTACATTGGATAATATACATAAGCCCACAAATATTATAAATACAAAAAAAAACTGCACATAATATGAGTGTTAAGCGTTGGTAGTACAACAAGCGCTACGTCGAAATCGTAGCAGTGCTACGCCATCCGTAGCAGTGCTACGCCCCGAGCATAGCAGTGCTACTGCCGTCCGTGGCAGTAGTAGCAATATTCGTCATCCATCCATAGTACCTATCGATATAATACATTTACAAGATCGTAATAGTATCGTCGTGGATAATTAAAAATTACATTGAACATGAGTAGAACTATAAATTTTGATGTTGTCAATTATTCATGCTAGCCCCTGCTAGTCCTAATGGAGCCTTCAGAGCTATCAGTCTAGAAATTAATTCAAGGGATTCAAGCGGAATCCTACTTTTATAGCAGGTGCTTGATAATTATTTTAGGTCTACATAAATTAATGTTACATATATTTCTACTTTAAGTGAAAAATATTAAACTAATTTATCATACTCGTATCTTTTGGGAACAAATACAAATATATTCTTGTTTTTTATATAAGTATTACTATCTCTGCGGCAGTCACAAAGGATTGGAAATAAATATGATATGGACAAGTTTATTCCCGTCACAAAAGCGAATGGAATCAAAAAGAAAGGCAGTACCTTCCATAAAGCTGGTCATAAACAGGGCATATTTGAATACAGAAGTAGAAAGTATTCGTGAAATTTGGAAACTTTATTACATTCTATTTACATACATTCTATTTATATTTAGTATTCACTTTTTCCACTCTCTCAAATATAAAAGATTGATTTAAATATTATTTCGAAGCATCAATATCTTTATCTATATATATATATATAAAAGAACAAGCGTTTTTTAATAATCAACGCCCAGCCTAAACCATAGAAGCTATAAACGCGAAATTCGGGCAGTAGCTTTAGGTTATTACGTAGTGCTCAGATAAGAAAGGAATTTTCAAAATTTGACCCCTAAAGTGGAAAAAATTTGGGGGTAAATTTGTATGAAAAATAACGAAACTCTTTACTGATCTACTTGAAAATTGGTATAAATACCATGCAGCAAAAACAATAAAACCCGTGTTTCAGGATTTCTTAAAATTTGACCTTTAGGGTAGTTAAATGAGGGTGAAAAGAAATAACGAATAATCTCATTCAAAATTTCGTCAACAAAAGATATGAGTAGACAGCTCAGCGGTAAACACTAATAAATTGATGGAAATTAGTAATACCATCTGATTATCTATATAGGGTCATTTCTGAGAAAGTTTTATTATGGTTTTACCCGTGGACGTTTAAGCCGGGACGGGCATCTAGTTATTTATATTTATACTAGTTTTGCATAAGGTATGTTTTTCTGCCGTGGAATTACTGAACTGATGCCAATCGCGATAAACATGATTTCGTAATGTCATCTCATTCTATGCCAAACTATTTCAAACTATTAGCAATATAATGCGCAATTTCAATCATGCATCTCCTGAGGAATCTTGATCACAAAAGATATCATCCGAAGCCGTCGCTATGCGCTTGTTCGCTATAAAATGCGCTGGCTTCTGTGCGCTTCTCATACCATATATATTGAGAAAACATTATTTGATAATCCTTATTTCAGAGTTCTAGTAATAATTATTATCTTAATATACTGTATTTATCGACACTTCTTTATTTATTCCGTTTTAGAAAATCTTTAGCCGAAAATAAGTAAATGGTGTTGGAACCTGCGACATAATATTCCAAAAAAAAAGAATTTCTTATCAATTTACTATTTAGATGGTAATACTATTTAGATGCTATCGTTCCAAGTGGGAGGCTTTGGCAACACAAGTACAGTGAGCAGCATTTGATAGAAACTATCTATGTTATTAATCTAGTTTAGTAAGTAAATTAGACAAAATGCCTATCAAACATAGTATACGTTCGTGACCACGTGTCCAGATATCGTGTTGTGATATCCTGGGGTTTTGTCGTTAGAAAAATCAAAGAAGCAATGGACGTTTTGCTGATGCAAAAGGAAACCTTTCAACAAACTTTCACATCTTCGTTGCAGAACGAAGTCATCTCTCGGAAAGAATATCTTAGAACTCATTCTATAACTTAAATATAAGTGCGAGAAAGTTCTCTAAAGCGACCATTATTTTATTTGAAGAGTAACATTTGTACAAATAAACTGGAACTGCAATGTGTCGCCTAAATATAATGTTTGTTTACAGCAATAAAAGTTTTCAGCGCAGCCTTTCAGAACTTGTTACTAGAGGTAGTATTTTCTTATACAGCAAGGGTGCGTTACACTAGTCAATTTTGACGTTAACTTTAATGTGAGCACAGCAACGTAAAGGTCGCCATTTTATCTAACAATTAGCGGTGGCGCGCTGGTTAAATTTTACGTCAAAGTTGACTGGCGCAATTAAGTAAGCCTAAGTTACTACAGAACTATATTTTAAGAGGTAGAGTGCAAAAATATGTAAACTTATGTAACGATGTGATAATAATAGTATTTTACAATTATTTTTACTTCATGTCACAATAATTTATTTGAAGTTTTTCTTGAAGTTGAAGAAAATTAAGACAACAAGATAACCGCCCAAACAAGAGATAGACGACAAAACAAAAGAAAAGACATACAGCTCTTTAAAATGAATGACTTCGACATTTTTCAGCCCAGCACGACCCACAGGGTGGAAGGGAGATAGCAGTCCTTTATTTACCGTCGCGATTGTTCGCAAGCCTTTCAAACTTCCAACTGGATTTCATACGGGTGCTTGATAAAATGCTTCCTAAAGAGCTGGACAGTGACATTGTAAAAGGATTCTTTATAGGAAAATGGTCATTTGTGGAGATTACGGAGTAACAAACAATGAAGTCTTTATCTCGCATTTAGCTCTAATATGTGAGTTTGTAACTATAGATTTACAAATTCATATTCAGTGAATACTTTTGTGGAAGTGAATGCTGAATTCCTAATTTGAGTTTATTATTTAGACGGATCAAAATGGTGCGTAGCGGTCATCACGCTCGTCCGCTATTTGGAGGTTCGATTCCCAGCGGGCAAATATACAAATATTTGCCCGCTACAGGTTTCAGTCAGGAAAAAATTGTTCATCATTTTTTTTATTTATTAACTCACTTGGAGTAAATAAAAAAAAAATTAATACTTACTTTCTAGGCAGCAGTATCGATGTAAAGATGATCTTGACCCTCGTATTTACAGAGTTGGTGGTGAAAAGGTACCGGCAGAGCCTGTGGGGAGGATACAGCCCCGGGTACCCGGGACTCGCGAGCACACACGACCCAGGAGTGCGACACGACACGTCCTGGTACAACCAGTCACAGTCTACAACAAATGGAAAATATTTTCTTTTTCAGTCTACGTTAGGCTTACGTTAAGACTCGATTAATTAAGTATGGTCATTTTAGATGCATAAATGATGACATTTGTAGAAAGTAGAAACAGGCAAAGAAGAGTCAAGAGAATAAAATGATAAAGTTAGTTTGAATTTGTGTTAAGTAAATTTCCCAAAGAACTCGCAAAAAAAACAGTACCCGTTCTAAGAAAATACACAAAAAATGTTGACTACATTAGTGAGATTGTTATAAAGTATATTGTTAGCATTTTACACACAATATTTTTCAAATCTCACCATTCTACGGCAAAAATAATGCTCTACAATTTACGGCACTAACTGCTCGGCAACTTAAAAATCTAAATCCTACTTTGTGGTTAAAATAGACAACAATTTATCGCAATTACCTATCATTATAACGAAGACAGTTATCTCTTTAGTATGCACGTGATAAAGTTTCGCCATTTCGCAGTAAGTTTTACGTAGTTGGTGTAATTAGGTCCCAGGCACGATAGCCGAGCTAAGCATAAAATTTTGTTGCCCATAAATCGGAGTAGTAATGACCCATGCTGCTAATAGCCTAGTTGGTATTGATCGTAATCTGAACTCAATTTTTCCTTAAAGATAGATGCTTGGGATTTCTCCTTTTACTTTTGTCGTGTGTAATAATGTAAATAAATACTTATTTCAGATATACTTAGATGAAAAGTACATGCACTTTTACTTTAGTTTTACTCTAGTTTAGCAACAGATGCATTTTCCCGCGCCTTAGTCTATGGGTTCTGATCCATAGTCTCATCCATGGTTTTATTACACGAATAATGCAAACTATAAAGCTATTGTAGTGTTTGGCTATATACCAGCCAGCGCATAGTGCTAAACCAACGCCACTGAATTTAAAATATTGCTATACAGGAAAACAAGCACTAAAGAAAATAACATTAAGTTCATTGGAACATAGGCAAATACAGCGAATATAAAATTTAAGTAAAAAAATATGCTAAAACACTAAATAAAGCTTACTGAAAAATTTGGCCACAGCACACGCGAAAATGTTTGTTCGTGAAATTTTAGCGCGAACACAAAAATTTTAATTTATACCATCCGAACTGCGGCCTTCGAAAGTAAGACCATAGTTGATTATTTTCACATTTCAAAGCTTGTCAAATTTACTGCAGACAACTGTATACATGTCCTCTCCACCTATCGCCGCCCGTATACTATAGGTATACCTTATAAGAGATCCCTACCCGGAACAAGTCCGCCGTTGTACATTTAACTCTATTGGATTAATTTTATACTATAGCTTATATTATTTATAATGTAAATTATATTATAATTATTTTCGTACAATAAATATATAACAAACAGACAAAAAGTGAGAAAAGTAAAACGGGTCAGAAATGTAGTTTAAGGATAACGAAAACAATTAGCTTGTTCGAATATTATGCTGTATCGTAGTATCGTTATGTGCAATCTCGGTACAGAGCGAGAGTTTTAAGCTTGAATTGAATACAAATGCATGGAACTCAACTACGACTACTAATAGGTGTAGACGAATGGGTCACATTTTGTGTTTGAATCAATGGATAAATCTATATTAAAAAACACAATCATTTCTCATATTTAATTTACATTAATATTCTCTCTTGACTTTTTTCTCCAGGTAGGTTATCCTAGATTTATCTCCATACCTTTAATATATGTATCATAATCTTAACTATCAATATCTATTTGAAATACAATGATTGAATAGAAAATGCGTTACAATATAATATTATTTCAATTAAACTCAACATTCCAGTCTGCCAATATAATATTAATGAGTCGTTGGAATTCGTTTAATAAAATATTGTTTATAGGTACAGGATAATTTGCGTACTCGTACTCGTCTGACTGAATATTCACAGCGGTGTAGGTAAATATTATTTCACTTCGTCATGTAAACCAACCAAATATTTGCTGGAAAAGAAAACATTTGTACCGGAACGGAAATCACATGCGAAAACAAGCCGGAATAAAAGTTTATTGTTAATGAACGCATGTTGTAAATTTTAAATTAATGTTTCTTGTTTTATTTTGATACTGGTTCTAAAACAATGCTGATATGAACAATGATTCTCATGATGTGATTTGTATTTGGACAATGTTGTAATCAGCCGGCTTTTATTGATGAAAATATTTGCAAATACCATTGCATTAAATGCATTACAAAATATTAAAAGTGCAGGGAGATAGTTACGGGTACAATTCAATTTTAATTCACGGTATTCTAAATCCTAAAATCGTAGGTGCGTTTCAAAGTCATATAGCTACTACTCTTTGTGTTTTAATTATTATTTAATCCTTCAAAATATGACAAATAAATAATCACTCTCATCGTTGCGTCTCCGTTGCATTCGGAACGGTGACCTCGCGAAGCTCAGAGCCAGTATAAAAACAAAAAAAATTACAACCGGGTGCTATCCCAATCCTAATAAGCATAAGCTTTATGCGTGTCAGCTGCAAAAGCTGTGTAACCCCTCAGACGCCATATACGACATCAACGATAAGGGGTGATCCTATTTTAGTGCGGGAACCACACGCAACAACCAGCCCAATAAAATGAATAATGATTTATTTTTGCTTAGCGCCAATTCTGTATCCTCATTTCGCTGGAGCATGGCCGAGGCGCGCGGTCCCCGAGCTATATATCACGGCGCGTCAGACGTGCCGGTGCAAATCGGGTGAAACATGCGCATGCTACATTGCTATAAATTATATGAAGCCTGGGACTCATTCTGCACCATCCATTTTCAACGAAGCCGCGCTGATTTTCAATGGAAATAGAAAAATAATGCTCTCTTTACGCGGTGTTGCTTGAGTTTTGGAATACAAATGTGAGATTTTCTTGTCTTTTGTAAACAATCACTATGCTTACATTAATTACAATAATGTAGAGTGAAATACATGTGGCGATTTCGATGGAAGTCAAAAATATTTTTGTATTTTATTCATCCATACTAGGCTGCAGGTAAAAGCTAGTAATTAAATGACAAACTACAGGAGAACTACATAAAATATTATTGTTATAAACAAAAAATGCGTTAAACAAAATAGATCAAAATTTTATTGATATAATTTTAATAATACACAGGGAGGTGTCACATAGGAAAATAATTATAAGCATGTGCCTGACGAGGGTCGGCCACGTCCGGCGCACTTGCTGGTATCGCCTTCAAATAAAACTCCTTTGGCGACACGGGCCCGCAATAAATACGGCCAGAGTTATTTGTTCAGCGCCTTCGCATAACAATGACGTACACCAAATTCTAAATGTATATTTTACGAGAAAATAACTTTGGCTAGTGACTTCGTCCGCGTGAATATTCCACGTGAACAATACTTTTTTTCTGGGACCAAAGGTGTTTGTTTTATGTATGTTTGCGTAATGTCCAGAATATTGGGTACGTAAATAGGCTATAAGTGAATATAAGATTTTTCTATTTTTTACTTGTAGAAAAAGCTTAAAGCTTTATGTGTTTATATTTTATGTAATAAAATTGATAAATAAAAATAAGACTGGAAGACTAATTTTGTGGTACTTAAAATCCTAACATAACAATAATTGCTGATAACAATCACTATGTACAACACACACACACAGCAATAGTCACTTCATATAACAAACGAAACAATTAGCATGTGGTCGCGTTAGCAAATCCCGATTGGTTCGACTCTGCAATTGAGGCGTGAATGCGTAACAAACCAATTAATAAACAAACTTACTGCCCTTGATTGTACATGTATTGGAACACAATGCTACGTGGCTACCATAGACTAAAATTACAATTGTCAAAACACATACGGCTGTATGGTATGTAAAAAAAATATGCTATTATTTATTTCAATATTTTGGTTATTTTATATGAATAATACTACATTCTATCGTTAACTGGTACAGATCAATGGGACTTCTGACATCAAGAGAATAATATGCTAAGTAAATTCCACAGAAACACAAAATATTGTTTTTGTTATAAGTGCTTACCTGTGTGTGGTATCCGAGAGCCACCCCGGGGGTGAAACCCGACACCTTGCGAGTTGCTCAGAGACGTGAAGCTGAAGAAGGCCAGAAACTGTGATCTCACCGTCTTCTCTGTTATCCTAGTACCAAAGTAACAATATATTACCAAATTTTACATGTTTATATGTAAGTTGACTATAATATCTGTGAATTTTTCTGCTCTAAGGCAAATTAAACATTTCTGTTTAATTTATTGCATGCCTTAGAGCAGAAAGAGCCATGTTTGCTATATAATTTTTTCCCAGTGTGATGTGTTTAATATATTGTGATTTGGACCCATAACAATAAAGCTTACAGCTTATTGTGAGCTACAGCGAGTGGTCCATTTATTTAGTAATGAAAATTCTGAAGTCATAAAATAGAATATACCAAACGTAAAATACCGATATTTTTTTATAAATATCAAATGCATTTTATCATTTAACAGTAACAACGGACTAGGCTTTCAATGTAGGTACTGACATAATGGAAGTCGCTTTAAATTAAGCTTATTCGCTCCATTGTGCATCGCTCATCGCTAGCGGCAGCACTCCGATAGAGAAAAATAAATAAACAATAGATATTGCACCTTTCAGTATATATATACCACATATATACCTATATATTACTGAGGTATAAAGATTATATATGGCACACTAATACAAGTTAGTAATTATTATTACTATGGATAGGATGGGTGACCAAAAATATCGATCTTTTGAGCTCGTCTGTGATTCGGAAAATCAATATATATAAAACTCTTCCTTTACTGACTGACTGACAGACAACGTACAGCCGAAACTACTGGGCGTAGGAAGCTTCAAATTGGGCATTTAGATTCCTGTAGGTGAGCACTAAGAGGTGGATTTATGGAAATTCCACCCCGAAGGGGGTGAAAGGGGTGAAAAACTTTTATATGAAAGTTCTACACCGTTGAAGTGACTTGAAAATTTGGATTTTAGTTCTTTACAACAAATTAATAAATAAGTGTTTCAGATTTTTAAAAAAATTAATCCTCAACCCCTTCAAAATGGGGCTGAAAGATTGTATGGGACGTAATACAATTTTCAGGATAAAAAGCTGAAAATTGGTAAACATACTCTTCATTATTTTTCGTAAAGAATGACCGAGATTTTACAATCAAAAGCTAATACTTAATAAACCATTGGTCCCGGCTGCATTCGCTCACCAATCTTATATATGTAAAGCGTAATGCGCAAACCGCATGCTCGTCTGCTCAATATATTATAAAAAAATAATCACATCCAACCATAAGGAAGATGATCCCAGCAATGGTTATATTAAAATGGCTGTTAATGATCAATTATTAAATGTAATTTACCAAAGAATAATCTAGACTTGCTACATTGATTAGAATTATTTCAAAAACCTATTATTGATGAAGACAACATGTTACAAGATTACACAAACTAAATTTGCTATCATCAAATATTTACTAAATTGGTCCTTCTCACGCTAACTATTGGAGATATATAAACATCTCTGTAATCTTAATATTTTCAGGAACTGCAATGCACACAGTGCACATGAAAGTGTATTGCCGGCAGACATGAGATTTGCAGTCCGGTTACCGGCCACAATTCGGAATAGAGCATTGCCAGTTCCGCCATAACCGACCTTTTGTTCCGTTCCCATTTCGGAACTGCAAATGGACAAAATTCGCCGCTGTGTGCCACAATGCAAACACTTCCGGAAATAACACTCATTTTGAGTGCCTATCCCGCCTATTAGCGGACTAATGTAAATTGATTTATTATCCGTCCTTTGAATTATTACATACGTACGTACCCATTGAAATAAAGCTAAAGCTTATCTACAATTTTTTTAATATATTAGCTCATGTTCAGCGTGTTACGTGTTATTCTTGACTAACCCAAATTGAGATTCCAGGATGTTGTTTTTGTTGAATGGAATGTTATGAGGGTACGTGGGTAGGAATATATTAGGTCTTGTTTTGCAACGATTTTCTCAGTTGGCATTACAGACCTTAGATACGCCCGATATAGAAAGATAGATTTTGTGAAAATTACTTTATCCTTAAATATTATAAAACAAAGTCCTCTACAGCGTCTGTCTGTCTGTCTGTCTGTCTGTCTGTTCGTGATAAACTCAAAAACTACTGCACGGATTTTCATGCGCTTTTCACCAGTAGATAGAGTGATTCCTGAAGAAGGTTTAGGGGTACACCCCTAAACCTTCTTCTTCTTTCATCTAATTTATTATGTTTATAATGTATTACCCGAGCGCAGCATGAACGGGTAGCTAGTTTTCTATAATGTATGTGTCTTTTTCTATAATGTATGTGTCTTACCTAAACTCTAAAGTAGAAGCTCCATGATCAGCGAAGAGTACGACAGGCGGAGTGTACCGCTCATTGGCGCCGCATAGTCGCGTCTCTGCTGCGACCGTGCTGCGTACTGCGCCCGCGCCGCCAAGTTGGAGCCACCCACCAACGCAGCTGCATAACGAAATAATCATAGTAATTAGGATTTTTTATGCTTGCGTGTAGCACCCTAGACCTCATCTCCGCTTCCTATCAGGCTAGGATGAGGTTGAATTCACTGAATTTATGAGTGGTAGAATCTACTAGCGCCAGTAGTTTATTTAATCGTGAGTTCTATATACATCCACAAGAGTTATGTAGTTCCTGATACATTCCAAGTATAGTTCTGGCATTTAACAATTTTTTTTTGAAAAAAATATGCAATCTTCGTGTAGCATAGCAAAAAATGAATATTAAATAATCAAAATAGACAAAAACGGGATATTTAAATAGTACCTCATATATATAGTATAAATAGATCTACATAATTAAAGTTAAAAAAATAAGTTTGTATATATCGATGACATGCTACTAAGTACTGTAAGAAAAAAAAAATTTTTTGCTCAATGCGATGACATTCATAAAAATAAGGTTTTTAAGATAAAATAAAATGTTTAAATAAAAATGGTCATCAAAAAAGAAATTGCGCCATGTAATACAATAGCAGCATATCTTTAACAAGGATATTTGGAGGAATTCCGAAATAACAAAAATAAATTAAAATGTTTCGATTCATCAACAACAATCATTTCAAGAGTAGTAAAATATTGAAAATACAATCAACATTTTTTCAATTCCTTAATATTGGAAAATTGAAAATGTCACTACATAATTTTAAGAAAATAATAAAAAATTGTTCTAGGTACCCAGGAACCTAGACGTCCGTGGACTATAAAACAACAGTAGTATATGAACAAATGACAAACAGTATGTTACCCAGAACTCTTGAATAAATATCAGCATATCACATATAGTTAATCGTGCAGTTGGTTTGTGCACGCGATAGTCATTGCTTTGTTCACATTGCTTTGAGATTTTAGTACCTGTGAGACCAGTGAGAGAACACGCTTGTGATGATCGCTGGTGTTCTATTGTGATTATGATTAGCTGCGTAATAAGAGTTCTTTGATGTTTATCAGCAATCCAGATGGATAATTGTGATTGGTTAGTAAGCACGGTGGACCGTCGATCAGTGCGCATAACTGGCTGGCTGTCCCGAACAGACCCGTATAGGGCGGGGTACGGATCCTTGCCGTGGTAGGTAGGGTTTTGCCCTAATGTACAGGTAACGGCCCAGGATATGATGGTCGTGAGAACTACCACCTATGGAGTGTGATATAGATGTGATATAGATATGCTACGACGGCAACGTAGCACTGCCACGCTATCCGTAGGAGTGCTACGCTTACCGTAGCCGTATTCACGAACTCTGTGAGCTATCACGTTGCATACTTAAAGTGACACATGGTAAATAACTTATACCATAGAAATGACTCGATGGCAAAAATGTACTAAATAGGATAAATAAATACAATAAAGATTAACATTTTACTCCTACAACGTGTGCTGAAATATTCTGGCAAGTAAATATATCTTTAGCCACAGGTACTAACATCCATCATACTTGTAAGTAAATTTGAAATATACAAATAGGGTTACCTACCGGTAGAGCGAGCGTGCGGTCGTCAAGACGCTACGCTTGGAATATTCAATTTGACGGGACATTGATCACAGCAGGCTGCGGGTGACAGCCCTACCCATCACACGATTCTTTTCTTCAATTCATATCGATTTGAACCTTTCAAACACGTGTAACCCACAAGGTTTCTTTGCTTTTGTATCTTTTTAAGACTTATACTTTGTAGAACACTTCACTCAAGTATAGCTTTCCATCCTTATAGGTCATACTTGTATAAATACTAAGTAATATCTTCTTAACAATGAGGGAAAATAACCGCCCTTTAAATGTATCTTAACTTTTGCTCACCACACATATAACTCTATTAAGAAGCTTTTTTATTCAATAAAATGACAAAACGACAGTCACATGACACTAAGTGAACCCTCACCTGGTACCGTTGAACCTCCCAACAGAGACCAGCCTGTAAATCTGTATCTCCACTCGTTGCCCAGCGTCTGGCTGCAGGAAGTACGAGCAGGAGCCGGGACCCTCGATGGAGGGAGACTTGATCTGACCAAACGTCTTCCCCGACTTGCTCTTCAAGATACGGGAGTCGATGGTGATGTTGCACACTAGTGGAAGTTTCAGTTTTAGTCACTTACACACTTACAGATTTATATTAACCTCAGATCAATTGTGTAATATTTTAAACCTGTATTTGTTTATCGACATAGATTTTCCGAATATTTTCTTGGTAGATTTATCTAAATATTATGTTACCTTATTGTGTATTGGCCTCAAAAATCACCACAGGGAGTCATATTGTGACAATAAATTATCATCTGTCTGGGTGATCTAAGAAAAATATTTATATTACTTGTTTTTCAAAAAATTACAAGTCTTATGTTGATGTAAATTTGTATCTGGGGTCGATTATGGTATATATAAGGTGAGTGTTTATAATATTACTCTTTGTAAACAAATAATGGGTACATAAATTTTATTGACCTGTGATTCCGGTGATTAACTCCCGTTGATAAACAACAAACAAAGAATTCCCAGAACGCAAACAAAATTGAAAATTAAAGGACTGTGAATAATAACTGTGAATAACCCAGAAAAATAAGAGCACAAATCTCGCCAGACAAGTAAAACCATTCGAAAGGTTTGATGTTGGCTAAGGGTTAATAATGGCTGCTATTTGAGAAAAGGTAAACACGGTTCGGTCACAATACTCGAGAGGCTGGACCCAGCAACAACCGACTGTTTTCAAATTGTCCCCCATTGTTTGCGCTAATATCTGCGGCCGTAAAGATTATCTTGATCCATTAGCATGTGCCTTAATTGGTTGGTTCTGGTTTTAGTGAATGTAACGACTGTGTGCTGTAGTACTTATAGAATCCACAAATGTGCTACACTAGGTGGTTTGACATAACGGTTTTTATGGGTAATACCTATATACTTTGGATTATGTAATCCTTGAAAGTATTCATTTGAACAATATAATGTAAAGTTATATTAATATAAATTATATATTAGGAATACAATCTACATAGTCGCATTATAGGCTCGGTAGTCGCAGCACAGACAAACACAAGACACTCGGTAGACAGACTAGATCTGAAGAATCGAAAGAATCTTGACTAGCATTTTATTTATGCTAGTCAAGATTTACATTTATTTTGTAGATATACTAAGGCTAAACACTAATCAGTGACTGTGCAGATTATGAACACCTGCACTTAACACTAATCAAGACGCAAACGGGGTTTAATAAAAATGGTAACATACTATTTGCGCAGTACTGTTCCAGGCCGCACTGCGCACAGCGGGTGGGAGCGACGTCGCCGCACGGGCACGCTCCGTCGCGCACACAGCACGCGCAGTCCTCTCCGCCGCCCCCCGGGCACGCGCAGCCGGTCGATGATTGAGTCCATAAGTCTACTTGACCTGATAAATAAATTACGTGTCAACATCTGCATTTCATTGTAATTAATAAAATTTGAAAAGAAACAATAATTAAAATTAATTCTGATACTATACTAACGCAATCCTGTTTGTACCACTATTCTTCTTTATATACCTCCACTTCTCTAAACGAATGCGTTCAGTTCTGCTATAAATAGCATGTTAATTAAATATTCTTAATTTAGTACAACTACAATACCTACATTCTTATAGTATTTCGTTAACTAAACACTGTCGTTAGAACTTATATAAACAAATACTTACTACTGCCATCTAAAAAGATAGGCGTCCACGCGATCTGCGCAGAGGCTACAGCGCACACGGCGACAAGCAGAAGCGCCAATGCCTGCCGCATGGTGCGCAGGGGCAGTCACCGCGCCCCTCGCCCCGCCGACCACCCGCGCCGTTTTCGCATTCCCCCACACCCACACCCACACACACCCATTCACCACCACCCCACTAAAATCAAATCACTATTACACAATTGCACCACGCTCCGCATGATTGCACAAACTCTAAAAGTTTTACTGTTATTTCACTACGCCACTAGTTTATTGAGGTTTTATTACGAATTTCCGCGATCCTTCTTTTTCCGCCTGATTGTGCCTTGGGTTTCGTTCGACGTAACGCCTGAAACAAAATAACTAAAATTAGTTTGACAACGAATTAGGTAACTACCCGGATTATATTAATTCCACGGAATCTGTCAAGTGTCATTTTTCGATATAAATAAATAATTAATTCTATAGAAATAAACCTTCGGGTTTTTTACGAAATAAATTAGATGAATGTATAACCGAAATAGTTCTAATTTACAAGAGTTCACTTGATCTCAATCCATTTTAACATCATTGGGAAGTACAGATGAAATATCATTTGTAGATTTACTAAATGTAAAAAACAATAAACAACATATTTCTGCAGTCAGTAAAAGTTAGGCTCTTTTCGTAAGTCAACTCATAGTAAAAACTTCAACAAACAAATCAACATTAGTCTTTATTGATATAATGGTTTTCCTAAAAAGGGTTTGTAACCTGTGAATCACTAAATAGGAATTCCTGATAAAGAAAAATTATTTCCCAAAAAATCATAATAGCTTTGATAATACGATGGTAAAAAATCCAATTACCATTTTAAAATTATCATCACAGTTTTAAATATCAGTTTTTCTAATTGAAACGTAAAATTCCATGCTCAGTTTGGCTGGTTCATAAAAGAAATGTCAGAATTCAATGGATTAATCAGGTTTTTTTTTACTTAATAAACATGGATTTAGTAAGTACTATGAATTGAACAGAATAGACAATATAAAATCAATCTCGTCTTGACAAGTTATGTTCTGACTCTAAGTAGGTAACCCAAAAGGTACCTAGGTAAGTACCTGCTCTATTCTTGCAAAACAAGTAAACCGTAATGGCATTATTAGATTAGTAAAATAGCCTAAGATCTTTGCAGTATATTTTCGTTTTCCTTTTTTTTTATAATAAAAACGGTTAGATTCTCGTAAATCCATTTTAAATCCTTGAAATCATAAAATTTAGAATTGAACAAAGTACGGATTACCTTACATTCAGAGAAAAAACAATGTTATTTTTACCTTGTACTGTTCCCGTGTTCCCGTGGGAAACACGAGGATCGCGGGTACAATCTAATTATAAGGATTCTTCAAGTGTGAATTAATATGTACTTCTGTGTCATATCTATACTTGGGTACATCAAAACAAGCAACTTTTATTCTACGATTTTTCGTGATTTGTAGACAATCTAATTTGCGATTCTACACATCTTAACTCTATGTAATAGCCAAGCAACACGAGATAGTACAGTAGCGTTATTAGCGGAATCGAAGATAGAGTTAACGTTTTATGGAAACAACAATAAAACTAAAAAAAGAATTTGTATTTATTGCGTTTAGACAAAAGTCGTAGAACAAAAGTTGTTAGATACCAGTAACCCAAGTAACAGATACGACCAAAGTAATTTTAATTCATAAAAATTAATTATAGTTTTAAAAATAATTATATAATTATAAATTAATTGAAATACTTTTAGCTATGATATTTAATTTATAATTATTTTCATGCGCTAATGAAAACATAAGAAAAATTAAACAAAAATAGATATCATAAAACTTTTAATATAGCCGCAAAATTGTTCAGGACAATGTTACATAGATGTTTAAGTTATGGACTGACATAACAAATTTAGGGACAATAATAACAACATGAATTATTGTTGGAACGGACCACCCTGGCTTTCACGCAATCTGTGTATAGACATTCGGGACACGACACGCATTGCGGCGTGCCACCTTCGCCGACGCCTTTACAATCCTTCATCTCGTAATGGAAACAACAATTGCCCTGTAAATAATTAAATACAATCAAACTTCCTTTTAACTTGACTTTCTTTTTTTAAAAGGACAAAAATGTACAGGGTTTAAAGCTATGTAAGGGGTTATGATTTCTTTATGTCCATATATCATACAATTCACGCTACATTGTGTCATAGAAAGACTTAGAAAAAGTACACCTCGATGTTCTACAATAGTCTCTTATTGATGTCATATAGAAAGCGTAGCGTAATTTTTAAACGGTTAAGTAATTTCTAATTTTTTTACATAGAAGATTGTAATTAATTTTGAATATTTTTTTTATTGTAGCTCCGGCTTTGTTCCAGCATAATTATAATAAATTATACTTTTCATTAACAATTTATTGACCACGAAGTGTGTTCAATAAAACGAAAAAAACTTTCTTAGTGCTAAACTTCGAAAAAATCTACGTTGGCGACAGCAATCCCCTTATTTGCATAAGCAGTAAGTTTCTAAACTCGACTCTCGTAAATTAATTAACTCCGCAGGTAAAAAAGTAGAATCGTTAGACAGAATTCCTATCCGGAAAGTTTCGTGTTTCCAGCAATACTCCGCTTTCTGTTAATTACTAAAGCTTAGAAAGTCAGAGAGTAACAGAAAAGTTTAAATCCAATCTAATTGAAAATGGTATTTCTAAAGCGAGGTAGACGAATCAATTATAAGACAATTTGAACGTTAACAGCAAGCGTAGACGAGTTTGTTGATATGCTTTAAATATTTGAAATTAATATTTTCGAAAATGGACACTGTTTTCGTAACTAAAAAAATAGCGTTCTATTAATGTTAATATTATATTATTTTATCAAAAGACAAAGTAAACTAAGGTAATGTTGGAGTGTCATAGGACGAATTACAAAAAGTTAACATTTTTGACAAAATGCATCTCGCATTGTGAAGACATAAAGAGCATCGACGATCCCATTTGATGCGCCTTATGTGAAGGGCACGAAATGTTAGATAAGAGTGTGATATTTACCTTTGAAGCAATCAAGTACACGTGCAATATATATAATTCTATAGAAAAAGTTAAACTGTTTGACGAGTTCAAGAAAAGGTCAGCGTTTCGATGTGTACGGAGGCGGCAACACAAGCCGTCAGGATTATAGTGCCCAATCACGAAGGGCCGCATCTTGAGCCTCAGTTACAAATAAATCCCCATCTGAACCCTCGCAGCGTTCGGCGAATAAACATTGCGGTCCAGGCGACGCGATCGCTGTTAAAAACATACCAAACAGCCCCCAAATAACGTCTAATCTTACGTAATTTGCTCGCAAACGCCTACTACGGTTCAATTAAAATTCTAATTCGTAGGATAACACGATCCTTGATTCATTTTCATTCCAAAGGAACAAATCAAATATTACGTTAGATTTAGATTTCTAACGAATTTAACATTTCGAAATGAATTTTGTTTTAAGTAATAGCTATTAATAAGAAGGTGGACAAAAGTTCGTTTTTGATATAGGTTAGGTGCTGTATTTTTATTCCACTTGTTAAAAGACTACTGAAAATATAAATTTTCTAGTTTTGAACAGACTGTATAATGAAATTGAATTTCTCTTTCTATCTCCAGCGTTTATTTGGCTTTTTGCATTGGCTTCGGAAAGGATATTGCGTTGGAATCAATTCAGGTGACGGTTTTCCGACTTCTAAGAGAATATTAATTTTCATAAAATAGCACTGAAATATCTCTTTTTTGTATTTACAATACTGTAGTAAGATAGGCCTAATCAAAAACAAATAAAACAGTATTTTCCACTAAAATCAACAAGAGACTATGAGAAAAATAAAACGAGAACTTTTGTTTTCAACATTCTCCCCGTTTTTATTTTAAAAAGATGAACAGGAATAATATAATCAATTAGTACCAAAAAAAGAGCTTTTTATAACGAGCATCGTGTGGGAATAATATAAGTGAACAACACAATTAGATATACAGGTCACAGAACTATATTTTTAATTACTTATTCAATCATGATGGCTCTGAGAAAAGCTATGAAGGTTATCTACCTTACCGTATATATGGATGTTCTCTGTATTATGAAAGATATTGGGTTTAGATGTAATATAGCCAAATTGGACAAAAGCATCATCATCAGCATCTGCCTTCTCACCCACATTATCATGATCTGATATGTGCCTTTAGTAATGTCGATAGTATAGAAACCATTCAGGTCGTTATATCAACAAACAATATAGTTTTGTGACTTGCATACCGAATTGTATTAACTGTACCGGTAATTATTCATAACAAAATACCCGTTCATCTTCGCTGTGGTAGCGATGGATCTGTTTGTCGGCGGTCGCAGTATAGCAGGACTCTACGAATGGCTTGCGGCGCGGGCGCGCCCCCACGGCCACTTCGCAGGCGCGGCGCATCAACACTGTCGGCTGGTTGCGCTGAAACCAAATACACAAATATTACGTTACTGAATGGATCAAAATCAATATTCATAAGGAATATTTGTTCATCGGTATTCAAGCTGTAAGAACATAAAACTCTTTCTGGACATTTGTGTTCCCCATTACTAAAGAATATATCTTTGTTTATAATTAAAATATGGGCATCTGAAATTTTTAAGGGTGCATTTATTGAACGAATTTTATTCTACAATCAACATAACTTCTACACACCTCTTATGTAAATGGATATTTAGGAAATCATTATTCTTATGTGGTCTATCAATTTCCAAATAATCGTTTATTATGAAATACATTAATCATCCAAAATGTCTTCAAGTGATACTTCAATGGGTTTCTTTTTTAGCATTCTACAGCCAAGGTAGTGCTTTGCTTCACACGGGGGCACTTTGGCAGGATCAGCTACTTTGACAGGGTTAGTGCAGACATCGCATTCTATCGACACGTCACGGCCTCTAATGAGGAAATTTGTAGTGCCAAGCAGTTTCGAATGCTCCTGATCCTGCATACCGTTACGCTTGAACGCACTCACGGGTAGCTTGCGTACCTGCAACCGATCAGACCTTTCTTTAATCATCCACTCAGACTGATAACATTTTCATTAATTTCGAACGGTTTTGAATAAAAATTAGGATTGTGTTTCTCCCTGTCATTAGGTCGTTTTAGGTAGAGTAATCGTTATAATATCCTCGCGCCATTGTTGGTTATTGCAAATAGTATACTAAATGTGACTCAATACAAAGGCTACTCACTGCCTTATTTTTAAGTTATAATTTTGTCAAAGTACGAATGAACTTCATTTTTTTTTTCTAATAGCAGACACTTTCTTGATTGGTCTGACAGGTATAGCAAAAGGTTCATCACTCCAGATAGCGTGGTGCCAACATTTTCTAATATATGAAATACCACCACTTTCTATATATTTATGATCTTGTAGTCCATTTCTTTTTAATGCCGATGATGGGAGAGGATTTACCTGGGAAAGTTTATCTTTTTCATTGCTTATTAAGACAATACTAATACAAAATTCGGAGACCCTCACAGATCTTTCATTTTTTATCTTTCTTTTTTCTAACAGGCTGCATTTCCATTGTCACTCTAGGGTAAATTTTTTTCATAGGTTCGACTATGGTGTGTACGCAGCACCCTCTGTCGGGTACAGTGTCGGCCGCGCAAAGATATCGGATCGCCCCTCTATAGCCATGAATTTGGTCTTGCATCCCGTTCCGTCGGTACGCAGACATCGGCAGCCTACCGTGACGTGTCGGAACATATAGTTCCTGAAACCAATGACCAAATAACACTGTCAGGAATAGGTATGTATTGGTTTCAGGAAACTCATTTTATATCCGAGAGCCTTCCCCAAATATAATTTTAAAAAAAACTTATAAACGAATATTGAATAGTCCTAATATAAAAAGTTAATTCTAAAGCGAACTGCTATTATTCCATGTAAAAATTTAAAAACTTGTCACTTACTATTCGGCCATCTTCGTATCGATAACAAGGCATAACATATTTTGTTCTAACTGCTTTGCAATTTCCATGACAGCAGCTGTTATCGCGTTGCGAAGGAGTTTGATCCCTGGGTGGCATGTTTCGGGACCCATACTGACGATCTAAATTAGGCTCACTGTATCCATCTCTATCCATCGGAGTTCGTGGAGGTGCCTTCGGCGCACGTTTCTCACAACAGTACATAACTTTTCCTTTCCCACAAGCGGGCAAACATGGAAAACACATAGGCGGTTCTTCGGCACATTTTTGTGGATAGCATGGAGTAACTAGAACTGGGGTCACAGCAAATTCTTCGCAGCCGTCAGTTATATAACAACAATCCATTTTTATACTTATTAATATGTTGTAATTTTTCCGTTTTTATATTATACAACCAATTTAACTGATATTTACTGAAAATTTTGAATCTTTAACCGAAATTTTTAAATATTTTTAAATGTGACCTACAGCTTTCAGCTGCTTGTTACATTTGTCAATTTCGAAATACTATTCTTTAAACACATTTTTTCTTTTAAGTTTTATTCTCATGAAATTTCTTTGTATTCAAAAAGTTTGTATTCATTGAAATAGGTTTTATGGTCGTTTTTAGTCAAATTGTTTTTCACGTTATTTTGTATATATCCGTGCCTTAAAAATCCTAAAGCAAATCTTTAGTAAGTACTGGCAAACATTTGCAGGCGCCTCCTCGTCGGCGACGACTTGAAAATGCAATTTTCCCAATGCAAATCGAACGTTCCAGACAGATTTAATGCCTTTTGCTTGCCGACTTCGCTCATCATTTGCGAGGATTATTAATGGCCACTATACATAATTATAGACCACCATGGAATTTAATCTCAAGAATATTAAAATTACTTGTTCCTATCTCAAATAATGTCTACTAAAACTACTGTTTTGAAATGAAAAAGGTCTGATAAATGATAGTAAGAACTGCTTCAAACTAAGTATTTATAAATTTATTAATTGCATAAAGTTGCCGCAGCATTGTACCAGATAATGTCTGAATCTTTAGTTAGTATGTTTGACAAGACTGTTGAAATAGTCACTTAGTACAGTAGATTTACTTTTGACAACTATTATACATTTAAAAATTATTCATGTGTCGAACTATCATATTTTCATTAATCCTAATTTGAGCCATCAGAGATCCACTCTTGGTCCCAGACCATATATTTTACTTGATCTAATATGTATGCAGGATATAGAATTATTCGCATAGATGACCGCGAACGCAACGCCGCCAGTCTAACATGTCTCATATTGTTTCATACATTACAACATCCCTGGTACATTTAAACATACGTCCGCAATGCACATTCGATCTAAACCGACCAAGATAGGTGATCATTTGAATTAGCTATGTTTTCCGACACGAAAATGTTTACTATTCCGCGCATTTCCTGGATTTATCGCATTTCCAATTACTATTTGGTAAATGTATAAATTTCTTAGATTACTAGAATAGGTATTCCTAGAACAGTTCACGAGATGTATTAAAGAGATATAAAAATAATCTTTATTCAAATTAAAATATCCCCTGTCTATCACTTGTAACTTTATAATATTAATATAGCCGACCATCATAATGTTGTACAATAAGAACATGGTATGATTTTAATCCCTTGGTAAAAATCAATACCCAGGGTAAACATCAACGTAAGAGAAGCCGGAAGCAATGCCTAGTTGAACATAAATATATGCTACAAATCGTATAAGTTATTTCTAAGTGGGAATGTATTTATTTATGACGCTACTTTTGTCAAAGAGGTCGGGGTTCTTTCGAGAATGATATATGATATGAAGCATTCCACAAAGAGGGTTCATACATGCCTATTTATCGGGCCGTGATAAATTCTTCCGCTTGTATGGCATATAAGAGTATTGAATACGAGGATTCCTGTTTACATAATACATTGTCGACGATTGCGAGTTGTGTAGAATTATGTCTTTAGCGAGTTGAGTGCGCAATATATTAGTGAAGATTTTTTCTTCATGCTAGAAGTTTCTGCGATGATGGAAATCATGTTTTTTATATATCTGATATACGCATGACGCAGATATAAAAAAAATATTATTTCTTGTCATCATTATCAATATTTTCAGCCTACATCAACCCACTACTGGTTATACGCCTCACTTTTTTTGCGACGCTATCTACGATCCTGTGCCAGTCTCATCCATTGTATTCCCGTGAGCAAAACCTGTAACTGGTCTCTGTTCCTGTCTTGTCCTGTCATTGATCTAGCCCATCAATGATATCTTCTAGCCATATGGTCCGCCAATTCGCAATTTAAAATCTTACTAATGAACACTTTGAAGTAGTGATAAGTTATTAATCACTAAAAAGTATGTGAAAATTTGTATGTTACCTAAATAGAAAAAGTGTTACAACACAGGAACAGTTTCTTACGGGGAAGGATGTGGAATTTAAATGGTATGATATAACAAGAGAAGTCATTTGTCAATAAGGGCGAAATTTAGTGGAGACTTACGAGCACCAGCCGCCAAAAAGACGGAAGGCCTCTCATAATAACCTGAGACTCCATACACGACTCAGTTCATACCACAGATATAACGAACTATTCAAAAGGAAATGACACCTCGGATTTTATGAAAGCGCCATATTCCCGGTCCGTCAGCCGCCGAGACTGCTATTTTGTTGTATTTTTTACGAGGAAAAGTAATGGAACTCACTAACAAAGGGTCCACTTCGACGAATACAGCCGTGATCACAATCAGAGAATAATCAGGCTGGTTTAATAATCGGACCGAACCTTATAAAAATTCGACGTAGAGGGAAATAAAGGATATTTTCATTACGAACCCACAGCCCGAATACAACATAATGGACCGCATTTAAATTTTGATAGGGGAGTCCCTATCTGTGCATCAATAAAAGAGACTGTCAGCGCGAGCACTCTCGGCTACATTAAGAGCCTTTTCCCATTGTTTTACGACATTTAATCGACTACCTCTTTACCCTTTCCCTCTTAATTACAATTTTATTAATTTAAATGTCGTTTTATTTTCTCTGCGTATTTGTATGTCATGAAAGTGTATATTTTTAAATTCTATTTTTAGAATAAAAAAAATACAGAATTACATTTTCAGGAGTGATTTTGGCTATTGTTTGTGGTATTTATGTCGTTAAGATACCCTTTTCAAGTATAATGTAGGGCAGTAAAATAAAAGATAATTACAACAAATGCTGAGAACAGCAATAAATTTTACGCATAACTAAAAAATAATAAATTAGTTTAGTAAATATATATAGCGCTATAAATAGCTAATAAACTATAAACTACGTTAGCATAGAATTGACAAATTCTATGTAAATAAGAAATAGTAAGGAATTTTGAAATAGGTACTTCATAATTAATAAAGTGTGATCCTATGAATATTTAAAGAAATATAACAGTATAGACTTTTTCGCATACTTTGGGGTTTTTCTGCTCGTACCAACAAACACAACTAATTCTTAGAAAATTAAATATACCAAATAGCCAATACACGTGTACGTCAGCCCGATTTGAAACCATCGATACAACAAAACTTGACGCTTGAGCCCACTCGGCTCTGGGGGTGATTGAGGTGCTCGAAAATTACATGTAATATTTCGAAGGCGCCTGAATAATTCTGATTGCCGGTGTAAAATATGACGAGGTGTCAGCGGTGAGCAGACAAAACGTTTCTCAAGCCCTGTAGTGGCGTAACAAAAGGGCGCAACAAAAGATTTGCGAAATGGGCGCGGGATCATGACTGGAGCCCCTAATAGTTAATTTGGATGAGTTCATGAGAGATGTGAATGATTATTTTTTACAGACCGCACAATACACGGCTAGTAGTTCAGAAAGACTAAGTGAATAGAAAAGGTTGCATAATGCAAGGCCGTCTAGAATATCCTAATAGAGTGTGCTTTCTTAGTACAATACATGGACGCCCGTAGAAAAGAGTACGCCATATAAAATTCGCCCCGGACGCTTATAGTGCTACTCGTATATTCGGCACTGCACCAGTTTCTACAATAACAGGTACCAAAATGAAATAGAAAGAAAAAAAACAATTTGTTTTTACGCGTTCCCTGACCCTCTAATGTCGAAGAAGAATTCAAACCGGAAAGATTTATGCGTTCAAAGAAAAAGGGTTCTCGTGTTTCATGTGAAATGTTTTTTACTCCTCGCTTCCCTGCTAATTGCAATTTGTTTTGTTTGAAGACGTTTGATTGAGATCTTGGCAGTTAAGGCTCAATTTTACGTTGACCGCTTCATTTTAATATTTTAATTTTAAGCAATTAAATATCTTATGGAATAATTGAAAAGTAAATTAAAAGATTCAGCAAATAATGAATGTTTATTATGTATAGTAATAGATCATAAAAAGAAAAAAAGATAACAGTGCAAAATGGGTTTAGTACACATTCGATTGTCAAAATTAGTTGTTTAATCTTACACTATCCTACTCATACAAAGCAAAGTCAACCCGACAAAATAAATTTAAGAAAGAGATGTAAGAAAATGAGAATTTCAATAAAACTTAACATATTTTATGCATTACCGCTAAAAAGATTAATTCAGCACCTGTTACAAAGGTAAGAACGACAAACTTACTTCAGCGGAGTTCCAACTTACAGCGCCAGTTTTAATCTGTTACAATTTTGGTTTGTCACTAGTGACCGGTTATAATTTCACTCGGTAAAAGTTAAACTATTATTCTGTTACTAATAGCAAACCGATGAAAAAGGTTTTTTTATATAAACATAATTTTATTTTAGTCAATCATATATTGTCGAGGTCGAATATGTAGCTAAAAAATAAAGGATCGTTTATTACTAATTAATGTGACAACATACTTACGTTGATTGTGAAAGGTATTTTACACTATTTAAGGAAACTACCATAACTACGAGTATCTTGAAATTTCATATTTTTAGAAATGTTTATAGTTTTAGAAATAAATATTATTTAAACAAAAAACAAGCTATTCTATTTTAACTATATAGAGTAATGGTACACTAGTTATTAAAATAAAATTATTTTGTATCTAATTGTGTGGACTCCAAATTTTGACCTCCTTTCACGTCAAATCACTCTTCATTTCCCTATGCAATAGAGGCGAGTTCGCAATGACTTTCGGGAGGCTGATATCAAAGATTTATGTGGCTGATATGCTGATTGTATTGATCCACTACTAATCTCGCTGCTTTTCATACTTACTATAATATTATAAAGAGGAAAGATTTGTATTTTTTTTTTGTAATTAATAAACTCATGAACTACTAGATCAATTTTGACAAAATTTAGCACAGTTATAGGCGAAACCTTCAGGAGTGACTTTTTATTATGGTTTAAAACGAGCGAAGCCGGTGTGAGCCGGTAGTTTATTATATTTGCGATTACAAATAAAAATACAACATGGACCATGGAGTTTTGAAAACATTGCGGCACCTTTACAAACCCCGAGCATGAAATTGTTGTTATTTATCACACGGAGATGCTGCATACGTAACACTTTCGTGAATAAAAACCGGGATATTATTTACATTTTCATGAATAAATCATTTTGTTTGCACCTAGGTCTCTTAATCAATTTTATTTCAATTGTGTGTCTCTTCAGTAAGTTATTTCAAAGCAATAGGTATATTTTTCTTACGTACCTAGTATGTTTATTCATATTCATATAATATAAATAATAAAATATTTTATCATAATATCTTGCACGTGAACTACTGTAGCAAACGAGTAAATACAAATTTTTGCTGACACAGCAAAACACACACAAATCTTTAAAGTAAAATTACAAAATATATACGAACGATGTAATTAATATTTTTAATTAATTACATTTAATAATTTGTAGAAATACACAAAGTTCTAAATTCATTTCTTACCTTGTTACACAAAGTTATGTTTAAATGAACTGGCGGGTCGTAACAAGAAATGTATTATGCCTTTCCTCACGCAATATACAAAATTCTCGGCCAGCAAAAAGTAAAAGGGCAAAGTGAGCAGCCAAGGTGGAAAATTCAGTTAGTCATCGTGGCACGCTTTAGCAGTTAAATACAGAACTAAATAATGTGGTTTCAGAATGTACTCTTATTACATGGTTGGTTAAAATTTTCTGTAATACTCTAAGTTTGACACTGAGCGCCTGAAATTTATAAAAAACAAAATACATTTATGGGGGCGGAACAGCAGGCAACAGCTAGTACTTTATGTGGCCAAAAGTCGGCAATGGGCTTAGCAAGGCGCTAAGATCGTAAATCTGTCGACATAAATCCTAACTTCATGAACTTAAACTCATGCGTTGTAACTGCTGAGAAAGTGCCCGGCCCCCGAATATATCTTGATAAACTTTCTATTTTCCACTCCAAATATTGTATAAAGACGACAGAGGAATTGACTCGACAATGTCAAACTTTGCGACAATGATACATTGCCATTACCAAAGGTTACTCCAATAGTTCGACTCTGTTTAATCATTGGTATAGATAGACCTTTAATTTATCCTTCCACATGAATGATAGAATATGGACAAAGAAAGTCACGAATAGATCACACAGTCAAAGATGTATTTCCCATATCGATTCTATATATTTTTTCACTCAACCTACTCGTATGTTGTCCAAATGCCGGGCCATTCCCCCTAAATTCTGGGTTATCTACCCATTTGTTGCCACTTTTCTACCTATATGTGATGTTGTTATTTCCGAATTTTCAACGCCAGGTATAATAAACAGCAACGAAAATAAAGCAATTACTATATGGAAAATTAGTACCCCGGAGAATTACCCGACGGTCGTGGAGTAACACAATAGTTTATTGGTTTGCTAATATGATTGGATTTGAAATGAGCTCCATGCCGTGCTCCGCCAAGAACGATCGAACGGATCGATATTAATTAAAACACGCTACAGCGTGTTTTAATTAATATCTAAATAGATTCGTGGTCATTGATACATCAATGACCACAGCGAGATGATAAAGTAATCACTGAGATCATCGCGAGATGTTTGCAATCGTAGCGGCCGCTTCGATTGTTATAAATTGCAAATTTATACGTGATTATGTATTGTAAGTTAGGAAGCTGTGAATTAAAGAATTAAATTAAAGAATGAAAGTATTTAAAAGTCTGAAGCGAATGGCCGTTGAAGCCGTAAGGTTCCGAAAACACTTAAGGAAAACAATTAGAAATTATATTTTATTACGGTTCTCATAAATATATAAATAAGTTTATTAATTTCGTGGAAATAAGTCACTACTCACACCATAGGCTAAAGGTTTATGTACAAAATAATATAAATATGAATTTTACATGCAGAGAGATAGGTATTTGATGAACTAATTAATTTAAATGTCACAGGTAACGTAGGTTTCGTCAGATTTATATTGGCTTGGCGCACGTCAAACACCAATATGTATATCGAAGCAGCCGTATCGTATTTATGGAAAGTGAAATATCGTTTCTTGTCACGAGAAATTCAAGGTAAGTCCTTTGATGTCTAGCTATAATATTTAAATGACAGCAATATTAAATTCCATAATTTCAATATTGAGATTGTATAAATATTTGATGATGTTTGTGCAAAGCTGAAAATATATTAAATATTTAAGAAATTACAAATAAAGTCTGTAATAGACGTTGTAAAGAACACTATAATAAAGTTTGTTTATTTTACTGTTATTTCACTTAGAATATGTCTGTGTTGTAACAAATGAAATTTTACTAACGAGAATCGAGACTCAAAACAACAAGCGTCTGGTACTTGCCAGACTGTGGCTATGTTGGCGCAAGGAGTGTGAATCTCGGCTACACTCATATAATATTGTGATAGTAACGCAAACATATGTGAGGATGTGGACAAGTTACTTGAAACTGTTTCTACACGTGTTTCGGAACACAACGCGTATTGATCGCGCAGAGTACTCTGAAGGACCGTTTGTTTAAAGTTAAACTTGTAATCACATGTAAGTGTGTGATATTTGGAACACAGCTAGAACTACACCCCGGAAGCTCCGCTTCCGTAATAAAAAGTACCTTTTGTGCTAATGAAAAGTGCGCCTCGTAATTCGCTTCCAGATAAGATCGACATTTATTCATCAAGTGTCCCACTTTGTCGCACACAATTTTTTCGAGTTACGCGCAGTAATTTGTTTCATCAGATCTTTCATTTGTTTCATCAGATTCTTGACACTTTTGTGCCTTACATGCATGTACTGCGCAGTATCATGGAATTAGCAGGTACTCTGAACGAAGTACCGACTAATTCCATATGCATTACATCTTCTTCATCAAAAGTGTCAATGATCTTATGAAATAATCCCATCAACTAGGACCGCTATAGGTTCCAGTAGCTGCATCGATTACTTTTTTTTTGTTCCAGCTATTGGGACCGCTGATTTAAATTGTATAGTCAATTGAAAAGGCGTTTTAAGTAATTATTAAAAAGGCATGTTATATAAAACATACATATACATAACAGCATACACGTATGCTGTTAATAACCAACAAATAATAACAAGTACGGGCATATCTATTAAAAAATCCCAAGCATTTGTGTTTAACAATAATAGAAAACTTGTTTTTTTTAAATAGTATAGGTAGTTGTGTTGTGCATAAAATACGAATAAACATCACCAAGAAACTACTTCATGCAATTTTAACATATAGGTAATTCAAAAGCTGCAATGTGGCGGAATAAAGGGGACAAATTTGAATTGGCAAGTTTATTCCATACATATTCAGTCAGCGAGAGACGCAGTGCGCAAAACTTTTGGCACTCTCGCTTGCATACAAAAAATGAAAGTGCAGACTGCGCTCAGCCACGAGGCGTCACGGATGCATTTTGTTAATGCTCCACTTGATAGGATAAGTCGAGTGACCAATCAATATAAATCAAGTTCGCTTGTAACAGTTCTTTTGGGGATTAATTGCCTACATCGGTACCCTATGAATAAACATTATGATTGAGATACCTATAAGGTATATTACGGCTGTTTAATTTTTAGATCAAAGTATTATATTTAATTACATCATGCTTTAAAGGCTAGCATAGATGTAAAAAATTTTCAGAGCAGATCACTAGACACTAGATTATGCGTATATCCAATTGAGAAAATCATCACTTACTTATGTAAGGAAATATAGTTCAATTAAAATGTCAGCAATTTGTAGGATTTCGAGATAAACAGCAATAAATGTAGAAGCAGGCCGCGACTCACTCCTCTACTCTACCAGTATAAACCCTGCCACGCTCACTGATCTCCGTGTGACCTACATACCGCATTATGACTCGCAGCTAAAGAAAGACCAATTGTTTTGCTAAAACAAGCAATTATTTAACCCTAACAAAGTAGACTGTCGTCAACTTTTACAAAGAAAGCGTCATAAATAGGGTTTTTGGAAACAAAGTATATATTTATTGTTGCTGGGATTGTAAACAACGGTATAATTCGTTTTAATGTATGGACGTAATATCTATTCTATTTACTACATTTCGCTTTGGACAACTATTTAGTATAACTATTATTCTTGGATAACTAAAATTCTACATCGCTTCTATTTTTCAATATTCTTTCACGACTTTCTTCCTATGAAATAATCCTAAGAAAACGAAACGGAATTAGAAGTCAAATAAAAAGTCTTTTTGTGTTTTATACACAAAGACACCGGACAGAGCATAGCTCTTAAATAGGAACAAATCACCAGCCACTAAATGAGTTATGTGTCAAACAAACGTAACGAATTCGCCATTTGTGTTCAGGCTCGACTGGGAGGATGTCTGTCAACCTACAATCTGCGATCAAGCCTCTCTTGAGATTAATATAATAAATGGTACCGCATTTCATTTTCCTCCACGTGTGAGACACAACGCGGCTTTATCATTTGGGAGATGGTTACTTAGATAAATTTAAATTTATAGAACTACTTAAATGGGAGGATTAAGAATGATTTTCAGTTAGTTATAATGTTTTATTAATAACGCTAGACCATAATGAAAAACTACTTTTTAACAAAATGCTAATTTCTGCGTTTTTTATGTTAAGAAAATCTAATAGGAAAGTCTTTCTTATCCATATTATTTTATTATACGCAACAGGCGACTAATTGAACAATCCATACAATTCTCTGTATAGGAAAACTTCGTATGTAATAACTATTTGGCTTACGTGAACAGGAAATTGCAATTGCACATAACACGTCACCTGAGTTTTAATATCCGCATTTTTCACATCCGATCGCCATCACAGATTAAACTTTTTGTTTAAAATAATGTAATGGCTTTGTTTGTTTCAGCGACATATTTAATCCCCAAACAGAATAGTGAGCAGGGAACACAAATAAGTATTGATGGTTAATGGTACTTGCTTCAATTACTTATCGCCATTATCGCGATAATTGAAGAATTTTGAATTTCAAATTCATTTACATGATATAATTAAGTGCGATACATGTGAAATATACACGTGAAAAGTGCAATTTTTACTGAAAATGTTCGTAAAATAAGGTTATATACCAATCAATTAAAAACATATGTCTTTATATAAGATATGACAAATATTTACTAGAGGACATATCTCGTAAAATACTTATAATTTATCGAGTTTCGCCAATTAGACAACCTGTAATACTTACAAGCTTGTTAACACTAGATAACTACCAAATTAGCGCAGATCGGTCTTAGTAATTAACCACCTATAATTAACTTGTGTTATATTAGACATAATATTTAAAAGATTAAATATGGTAATCATAATTGTTGTTGATTATCTTGAATATTATTATTTTATCTTCTCGTTGCATTTTTTAATAAAAACTGGTCAAGTGTGTATCGAATTGTGCAACTATAGTCGGTGGAAGATAAGCCCACTCTCCACCTAACTTTCTTCTATAGAATTAATACAATTACGAAAATTTTTATTACTTGCCATATATTCAATGGATTTTGTTAAAAGTGATAAGTTTTCCTATCAAATACATTATTTGCCACTATCACGAATTTTGTCACTTGTCCAATGGACACTGTCCACTCATCACCCCACACGATAGTCGGGAGATAAAAGTATTCCTATTTTAGTTGTAGGGGACGTAAACATTTCTTTTTCAGTTACAATTATATGCGCTAGTACTAGCTTGATTAATGTATATCTCTATCAAATGACAATTTTCTAGTACCCAGTCTCGATTACGGACAGAGAGATGTGACGGATCATTGTTTACCTCAGAGCCCTTAAAATACACGAAAAAATTCCTCCAATCACAGCAAATAAGCAACAGTTTAAGATTAACATAATTATACGAGGAACCAAAAGTCCCTTAGCTAATTGATTCTTGGAAAAACCGATTTTCCTTATCTCACCTTCAATATGCTCCCTCGAAAATGTCAACAAGCTGTATATTACAATTACAATGTCAAAACACAAACACTCACTTTTAATCAACTTTAGTCCATTTTTTTAAACGCAAGCACAATTCTGGAAAGTTTTTTTTGTGGCAAAAATATTGTTGAGGCATGAGTTTCCCTCCGAGACTTACGTAAGTAGGAACGTGCCGGAAGGGTTCGGAGGTCGCGAGTCGCGCCCGAGCTTGGCGCGACGCCGGTGCCCACTAAACAGCCCTGGTCGCCAACCCCCACCGCGCATGCGTGGCTCTCAACCATCTGAAAACTTACCTAACTTCCCTAGATTCCCTATAAAAAGTCAACCGGCAACTTTGGGCAACGTTAATATTTTTTAATCACCTTTTTTTCATGACACCACTATCAATAATTAAGAGTTTTAGTAGGTAAATACATTTCGTAGAAATAGACTACTTTCTAAAGAAAAGTACATTTTACTTTAACAATGGAACTCGTTGAGAACCTATGTATAACGTTCAGAAATAATATTATGGTCATAAGTAAAATACATTTATGTTAAGATGAATTAAGCAAACTATATAAATGTTGATAAATTCAGACAGACCAGCGTAATTCAGCTGTTTTATAAAAACATTGAAAGAAAAATAAACAGCCATGTTTATTTCACTTTTAATATTTCTCACGAGATCTGTCTTTGAAAAAAGTTGGCATTTCCTAAAGTTTATTCATCCAAGTACTCGCAGTCTCATTTTATTTTTCTTGTATATTTATTTATTTTATGTGCAAAAGCAACTTCTTATTCTTTATACAGAAGATACGATTCTCAGAAACAAAAAAGAAACCTTTTACTACTAATCTAAAAACGTGTCTTATAGCCATGTATGTAATAAGTACTTCGGAGAACCTACTAATTCCATGCTTATAGCATATTGTATTGGTGGCTCGCTGGCCACAGTCTGACGGGTATATAATGTGGTTACTATGTGTCATTGTGTGCGGCCTCTACGTGATTGGAATTAAACAGATGCCAACTGGCCCTGGCCTTTTTTGCACGGGAATGTTGACACGGACCGCACTTAATGTCCGTGTAAACATTTCCCCCAAATAATCTTTACTTGTTTACTTAGTTCTCCATCGGTGGTCTATTCTATAATATATCCCTCGGAGGCGGGAAATTTGGCTATATTATAAATTTCAAACTTTGATTAACATGAAAACAAACGCGCCAAGGAGAAAATAAGCTAAATTGTATTCAAATACTTGTTTGTTGTTATTTCCGACGACCTTCATGGTTTAATTGTTGTGTTATTTAGAAGCTTCGTTTTAAATTTTGTGTTGAAACCGAAATTGTTTAAAGATCAACATAGACTAAATAAGTTAAACGTTTTGAAAATGCGTCAATATTTTTAGACAGATGATTTTCAATGATTCTTTACAACTAGGTTGGTTAAAAATCTTTCCCTTATCCTTTTACTTCGCCTTTAAGGCACATAAATAACATACAATATTTACATTTTGTATATGTAAAAAGGGATTAAAGATCATCCTATCCAATGAAGCACGTTAGGTAAGCGTGATTTTTTACAAACTTTTATACGCATGAATAAAAGTATGTTTGCACGGGTGCAATGTAGCAACTAAATTTTGAAGCAGCATCCCATTTTGCTGAAATTTTGTATACACGTTTAGTTTGTATGATAGTGGATTATTATGAAATGTATGGTTCGATAAGAATTCCTTAACGTTTCGCTCCACGGATATAATTATTTTATCACGTATTGGATGCAATAAGATCTCTTTGAAGACAATAAAAATTGAGTAAAAAAATACACTTATTATAAATAGATAGATAATATGCATACAAGATAGATTTCGAGTTGAAAAGCCAATGTCAGTAATATCTTATGTAAGTAGTAATAGTTATCGTTTGGAGGAAAGTGGGCCGCGCTGGCGGGCGGCGGCAGTAGGCCTGAAATAGCCGAATCAATAGACCATCGCATTATTCAACAGTCGCGCCACATTCTGCATATCACTTTCATAGATGAATACCTATCATTTCATCATTCTCAATTAAATTCTTGTATTACGTAATATTTTTAGAATAATTGATATTAGCATCTTCTTATCATTACATAATATAAAACAGTCGCTTCCGGCTGTCTGTCCCCAAGTTTAAGCGAATTTTTTCAATAAATAGCAAATAAAAATAAAATATTCAATAAAAGAGGATTCAAAAGGAAGGTTTGCATGTATATAGCATGCATAATATTATACCGATGTGAAGCCGGGGTAAGTGGCTAGTTTAAGCTAATAAGTGGGATTAACACAACAAAAACAAATGACACTTGAAGATGGACTTACAAGAAATGGCAAGAAAAGAACAAAGCCAGGAATACTTGAATGAAATTAGTAGAGGCTTTTGCCTGACAGTGGAACTTAAACAGCTAGAAAAAAATCACGAATACATAAAATTGTTGAAAAAAAAATACCAAAAATACTCAAATTTCTTAAGATGCATCGAATCTTAGAAGAAAGGCATACATCTATGGGTACCACAAAAACCGCTTGGCAGGGCGACTTAATTAATGGCAGACCCCTGGAGGCAGATAAAGCCACACATAAAACCTTTCTTTGCTCCCGACGCTTTTCGCAAGTGCCCATGGATGCCTATTTCTTGGTATGTAATGGTAATTTGTTAAAAATAAATTAATAATTATAATCTATATACAAGCTGTACATTAAATTAAAACTAACAGAAACAAATATACTTATTAACAATAACTACTTTAAAAAGATTAGGTATATCGTCGTATTCCTCATGTCTGAGGGTCGTGGTCATTACGTGGAATGAAACACACACAACAACTTTCTTGGCATTATTAATGGAGTGGTTTGCCATTCCCTTCTCCATTTCACACACAAGTTAATAATAATCAACCAGTGTGCAGGTCTCCTCACGATGTTTTCCTTCACCGGAAGCAAGTGGTGGTCGATGAAAACTACTATATATGAGTCAGATTTGTATACAAACTCATGTGGCACGAGTAGAATTCGAACCTGGGACCTTTCGATCCACAGGCGGCCGTCTTAACCATTACACCACCACTGTTTCTAATATGTATATTTCTAATAAATATTATTAAGCAGTTAATGGAAAAGTAACAAAGCTTATGACTCCACATAAATTAGTCGTAAATACAAAAAACATACATTCATTATATTTAAGGAATGCTTATTTATTTATGTACACATAAATCTACAAGTAAAAGAAAAAAAATTAAAACTAACAAACTATAAAAAAAAGGATAATAATGAAACACATATATTTACAAAAGTGAATTCGCTTGGGTAAAAACACAATAAGTTATACACCTAAAACTTTCTCAGAAATTTCACTATCTATTAGTGAAAACCGCACGAAAATACGTGCAGTAGTTTTTGAGTTTATCGCGAACAGACAGACAGACGCGCAGAGGACTTTTTTTTATAGTATATGATAAGGATATTGAGGTTATTGTGTTACTCTTTTGCAGCACACTAATTAACAGAGGCCCCCTAGGCAGGATTCCCATCACTCAGGCAAAATGTTATAGACTTATGTTCTAAATTCTATGAGAACTGTGAGAGTGTTTATATGCTTATATATTAATGCAAAGTCTATAGGCAATCAAAGTCCAAGCTTCTCTTGACTTTACCAATAAATTCTAACACTGTCGCCAAATGTTCCGCACATTTGCAGCTGAATTCAGAATCCGTGGCCGATTCAGCATCTACTTGAAATCCGGCATTCAAGTATTCCCAAAGGCTTCACTTACTAGTTTCCCTACTTTGTGGTCTTCAATCTCAGTTTTATATGGCATAATTTCAAAGAAGCCCGGTTATGTATTATATCAAGCAACTGTGAAGTCTGTTAAGTTTTTCGATATGATAGTGGAAACACATGTTTTGTTTCCATTCAGTTATTTATTAGTGGATTATGTCCGCGTGTGAAAAATTTTGTATATTTTTGATATTATTAGATAAGTATGGTTTTTTGCTTACAATTGCCGATGTACCGACGGTCTGCGTAAGAATGTATTGTTTATGCTATTGGACTGGTGTTCCAGCATACGAGGAATTTACAACAGTATTTAAAGTAATTCAATAAAGACCTCACAAAAACACCAATAACTTTGATCTTGAGCGAACTCCAACTTAATGAAACTAATAAAGTAACAAAATACTTAATAGTTCACAATATAATGAAAAGTATGGAGTAAGCGCAAAGTTGTACAACACTTAGTAACTTTATTACTAACACTCATTTCACCTCTAGCCGCCCTTAAAAGGTCACTTAGATAGATGTTGAATCTATTTATAGAATATCTACTCGCTAACTAATATTATAAATGCGAAAATAAGTTTGTTACCTCTTCACGCTTTATCTGCTTAACCAACCTTCGTGAAAAGGACATAGGGTACCTCTTATCCTGGAAAATAAACGATGCCATGGGAAAATCACGCGGGCTAAGCCGCGGGTCAAAGCTAATTTACTCCTATATTTAATCAAAGAAGTGGTAAATTTATTAAGATGTAATACAATTAATGAAGGCTGCCTTAGAATACCACTCCAAATCGTGTACGTGGATGCCATAGGAGGCAACTAAGGGATAAGATTAACCTTAGCAGCTAATTGGCTATTGTTGCCTATTACTAAGATATAGGTATACTCCGTGGGCTAATATGTCCTTTAGTCGCTGTTTCCAAGGAGGGTTGACATCAGGCAGGCAGCCGGTTGCAAATCACACGATTCATGAAGGTATATTAACTCAAAATATCAATATTTCTCTACCATTACATGTCAATAATCGTGATTTTATTTTCGTCATTGTCTGTTTCACTAGTCGAGTCACTACAAAACATGTCAACCAAAAAAAAGCAACAAATCGCGTCTTATTGTAGAATGTAGAGAATAGATATGTGCCCTTCGAAACAATCTATTTTCCCGCAATAATTATAAAATTTTGTAAGTGCCTTGTATCTGAGCTGGTGACGGACTTGGAAAACAAGGAAGCCTTTGAAACTCCTCCACACTAAACAAGATAAACGCAAATTTTTCAATAATTTTATCATTTATTCACTTATAAAGAAAACAACAATGTGTTAAAGAAAACAATAAACCTGATGAGGTTCAGTGACTTTCATAGTTTCTTAATTATATATTTTAATTACGTTTTTATTTTTCAAATTCAGATTTCGAATTTTATAAGTTCATAAAAAATATTAGGAGGCGAGGAATTAAAATAACCGCAAACGAAAAAAAATTTACATTAGAAAGAATTCTTTTATTGTTTGAATTTCTTACTGGTTTTGTGATGGAAATGGCAGCATATCGAAAATGGTAATTTGCATTTTAATAGGTAATATCCATTTCAGCTAAATTTGTCCAAAAATTATGTTTCTTACGACATAACTTCAAATTTTCTTAAATGATATAATAATAAATATGACTTGGCTTTTATCGTAAAAAAATATATTAATATTTGTATCATAATAATGAATGTTTGATTTTTACATTAGTGAATCTTTAATCCTCAAGTTACATAGGTAATAAGTAATTTATAACAACCACAGTAATCTATCACGCTACCACTGTTACAATAATAGGTACCTAATTATTAAAAATACATTTCAACAAAATTCTAGTAACGTATTTTACTAAAATAGGCTGTTAATTTTTCTTTTTTATTCATCAATAAATAGTTCGTTGACGAATATTTTTATTTATATATTTATTGTCCAAAATACAATTTGTAAAAGAACAACAGGCTGACTATCTAACATTATCTACATAAATTTGTTGTATGCAAAGAGTAAAATACGATTTTAACAGAAATAGAGAACTTTCAGTTCGCTGTTAATTATACTTATGGCAGCCGTTGAAGGCACATGGCGGCGCCATCCAGCAGATAATAGCATTTTAATTGAGATGGAACTCCACAGAATAGAAGGTCATTGCAGGCCTATAAATTTTTATTTGATACCATTACAGCCACTTCGCGAGTGATCTGAATGGTCTGGGCGTTATCCATTGGTCATTCTTGATTACTTTTATATTTTACACAGTATTGTTACATGAAAATTTGAGTACTATTATATTTTTTTGTATATACTGATGATTATTTCAGCCGCCTTGTGCCTTTTTATATCATAAATAGGCACTAATCGAGCCTAAATTTGTTGAGATTGTTCCACGCCATGAGGTAAATAAATCGGATAGTAATTTCTAAATTGTCGTGACCTAATCGTTAGCTTATATAGCTTTGAAATTAGAATCATATTAATATATCATATCTCTCTCGCCAATGTTATAAAGGTGAAAGTTTGTGAGTACGTTTTTTAATTCTTCACGTCAAAAGACTGAACCATTTTTTAAGAAATTTACTATTGAAGTGGCTGATGAGAGTGAAATAAACCCATACTTTTGTCGCGAAAGTACGAGGCCGGGATTTGGTTAAAGTTACTGTGCATATGTTTATACAATAATTATGCGGAGTGCTAGCTGCACCCCGCATATATAGGTCATAGTTCACCAAAAAAAAATGAAAAGTACTAAAATAATATAACAGAAAATACAGTATACAGTAAAATATTATTGTCTCAATACCCTGCGTACCTACCTATCTGTACAAATTTAGACTCCTAGAACCCGTTATACATAGTTTCGTTCTAAACAGCACACACATTACGGTCACCACGGTCACCTTTCACACATTTAGATAGAGAAAATCTCACGCTCAAACTGCAATCGGATCAAACATTGAACAAAGGGACCATTGATCCAGGAACGAACAATCGCGGTATATTTTATCTTATACACAAAGGCCGGCTGGGCGCGACAGCAATCCATAGCAGGTTAATATCGGAAGTGCATAAAATGACGTCGGCATATTAAGCACGCCGTTAACATGACACTCCTGGACGGTCCGAGCTTAAGAGGGAGGGCATCAGTGGCTTTTTAACTCTATTAAGATATTTTCTACAGAAATTTATTACTTAGATGCAATATTTTAAATTGATATTTACTTATTGTCATCAGTGGACTGTGCGCGGACAAGTATATTGATAAATACAAGGTATAACAATAAAGTACTATGCATTTTATTGATATAAAACGTACACAAAAACTAATACAGTTAACTACCTTATTGTAAAAAAAAAAAAAACTAAAAATGCAGTGCTACTTTGTTGGAAGAATTTTGAAAATGCACAAACTGAAGTATGCAAAACACCTTCACTACATCCCCTTAACGACGAGTCCTGTGCCAACTGCGACCAAACGACTATTTGCCTTCCATTTATATATTCGGAAAGTGTAAAACGGCAATAAAACCACTTGTAAATTGGATTTTAAATGTGACCGCGGATTAACCGTCCGTTGCCGATAAATGACAAAAATTAACGATATTACATCAAGCTATTTATGACTCTTCCACGCGATTTATTCGCATTTGCCATTTTTACTCGTGTTTTTGAAGTTAGTCGGTCGACTGATCTATGTAGCACGTGTTTACTGGTCATAATGATTAATAATTACTATAGAAAAACGATAGATAAAAATGGCGTCTACTATTTTCCTAAATACTTGATTTCATTATTTGTTCAATCTATAAAAATATGGGTGTTGTGATCAGTCGGTTCACTGGACTGAAATGTTGAAATGTTAAACGCTAAGCATTTAAAATGGAAGCACTTAAAAGAAAAGGAACCAAGAGAGATAGCGAGAGCCACTATCATTAAACTTTTTCCCGCGGTCCGCTAAAAAGTGCCGTGGTATTCCAGCAGGGCGCAGATAAATCCCAGACTCGCCCGATGGTATCTGCCGAGGCAATTAAGATAGCGAGCATTGTGCTGTCACGTGACATAGTCTCGGGCGCACACGATTTATGCGTAACATGTAACGCGTTACGCACCACTATGATATTTGTATTGCTGGACAGTTATGTGCACTGTCTTCTTGATAGTTATATTCTTCATGGCTGATGGTTGTGGTCATCACTTGGAATGAAACACACCCATCAACCAACTCTCTTGAAGTGGTTTGCCATTGCCTTCTTCATTTCACACACAAGTTAATAATCAATCAGTGTGCAGGCTCACGATGTTTTCCTTCACCGGAAGCAGGTAGTGGTCGATGAAAACAATACATAAGTCAGATTAGTATACAGACTCATGTGGCACGAGTTGGATTCGAACCTGGAACCTTTTGATCCATAGCCGGGCGTCGTAAACACTACGCCATCACCTCTTCATAAATAAGGTTTCATTAGGTATAAAAATGCTTAGATAAATACTTATGTATTCATCTAAGCATTTCCTAGTTGTACAATCATTATAGATGTCTATCTTGCTAAATGCTATCCAAAAGTATATATACAACTAGTCATACCTATGATGTTATACTATTAGTGTGATCAAAGTAGTGTAAGGATCTGTTTTCACACATGAAATAACACAACTACCCTTCAGAGAGTGGGTTATTATTTTTTTCAAGTTCTCTAATTTATTTGTAATTTGAATATTATTGATCATAATATTGTAGCCTCTAATATAACAAAATTAATATGGAGCAAAGGAAACTCATTAACAGAATTAGCCTGAGTTGACTTCGCCAAGACGTCGGTTATTCGCTGGCAGCTATTTGGTGAAGTAACAAGATTATGTACCTGACATCACCATAACTGTGCAAAGGGTGGCCCTTTTGCGACTTTGTACTATGGTAATTGACTTAAATTCTATACTTTGAGGATTTATGTGTGTATGTATGTTTGTTACTCTTTCACGCGAAATCTACGACTACGACGCGACGGATTGTTGAATATAACTTGTATGTACTTTTTATGCCGAAATTCCCACCCGGGGCGCAGCTAGTACTTGATATGAACTCTGTATGTTATCACGGTTATTAATTAAAGTTCATAATGAGGTATATTTTATATATGTTTGTGTTTTTATTATCAATTTTTTTATTGATTCAAATTGAATTCGAATCTTCACTGATAAAATATTTTTGAAAATATCAAATACACAATGACATTTTATATATAATCTGATACAATGATGAATCAAATTAAGATTTCTTTTATTTTAATATCTAAAGGGTTGAATTTCATCTGAGTATTTATTATTGTAATGCCAACAATGGAGATTCTTAGCGGAAGGCGAAAATAAGAAAAAATGCCGGAACTTTTGTTAACAAATTATTATACAGAAATATAATCTCTGGTGCCTCTTTTGCGCCCTTGCGCGCAGGGCAGAACCCCCTACCACGGAGGAAGTCAACGACATAGTGATGAATGAGCCGACTTTCTTATGGTAATATTAGTATGATAAATAACATATCCTTTACACTCCTATTATACGTGGGATACACTTTTGTAAGAATCTTTTTATTACGTCGGTAAGCTAGAAAATAACTCGGAATTTCGCTTGAATATGTAAATGTATTTTTCATGCATTGCAGAATATCGAAGGACTGCAAGAGCAATTTCTCAAATATTTATACACATATATAGTGTTAGATACACCTACTACGTATATATGAAATAGTGAATATATATTTTACAAAAATTCTAATAATACTAAGTTATCCAATATCCACATACTACAATATAGCGTTGAAGCAAAAAACAATTAAATAATAAAGAACCACTTATCTGCATTTTCTTCAATTAAAAGTTTATTACACTAATTAATACTAAGACTTTTTGCACCTTTCTGAATTTTCCTTCATAAAACCTAGATTTAAATCCAGATTATGGACTACTGGCCTTTAAAGTTTCTCGGCTAAGCACCAACTTATCAGCATAGCTTAGCCGCTTGCGCTGAAATAAAACGTCGTAGGGGATCGGGACCTGCATATTTTAAGATAAGTGAATTATGCATGATAGGTCTCTCAAAATTGTTTATTATGCCCATAAAGAAAACGGTACATCTTCCAAATATTCGGCATCGTAAATAATGAATTTCTTAAATTTATAACATGCACTCTTTGTAACTAGCTGACTGAGATTACGTTCGGTTCTGTTGTAAATGTTGAGAACAGTACGTGTTTATTAAAAATACTTAAGTAACTAGATAAAAAATACGTTTTCAATTAAACGGAAACAAGTCTGCAACACGTACTCTAAGGTTGGGGAATAAGTTCTCAGCAGTGGTTTTCTCTAGAGACTACAACATGGAGTTCTACAAAAAGGGCGTGAAAAGATTTATTCATAGACGGCCGCGTATTACACCCCATTCCGCTGTTGCAGGGGTCCATAGGCTGCGGTGCACATCCCGTTATATGTAATATGTATGTAGTATATTAAAAAAAAAACAACGATTATCTCCACAATACTAAACAAATCTACTTAACCTTTCAAATGATCAGATAACGTAGCTACATGACGTGACATAGCGGCGTGATATTTCGGCATTGCGTGTAATATGACTAGTGATTTGATATCCCTATGATACTCGTATCCCCGGTCCATGGACCCATGCACTGATTAAGTGGGCAGGTCAAACAAGACTAATGGCCAGAATCTCGCGATCCCACCCGAAGGGCGACATTTTTCTCTCTCCCTTTAAATTACCAGCAAAGTTCATCGTGAATAATTTATGAAGGGAAATCACGTAAACTTCGTCTATTATATTCAGAGGTTCCTGAAAGGAAACTGCATTGAAGTAGACTAAGTACCAAATTAAATTTTTTAGTATTGTTTAGCAGATTTTTCATACTTTCTTCCATTCCTCTAAGATGTAGAAACGTGAATTGATATGATAAAGCGAACAAAATCAAAAAAGTTATGCATGGAACTGGAACATGGTTCATCAATGAAGGATACCTTTATCGGTCGACCGATAATACGTTGATTTCTCTTTCTTTTTAACCAATAAAAAGGGAACCAAATGAAAGACAAGACTTAACAAATGAGGTAATTTCAAGCAAGATACAAACAAGGATCTTAGTCATTTGTCGTCGACATTAATGAGTTAGGACGAACGGTGATTTTTACGTCCATTTGTGAGATAAACAAATTGCGAGGCTCGCTGTGATTCCTCTCATAAGCTTTATTAATTAACTTGACAGTCCTTGCTCTATTTTGCTTTGTTTATTGCAACACATAACCGAAGAAATGAATGTTTCTTAGTGAATTGAATTGTTGTGTCTGTCTACTTATGCGGTGCAGATTTGAATGAATTATTTAATAATACACATTTTTTAATTTTCTGAGACTTACAATACAAAGGTGTGTACTGTTAAACTTCATTTTAATGAATATTTGCAATGAAAACACTTTTAGTAACTAAATAGCGTCTCAATTTTTCTTTTTTTATACAATACATCAACTGAACAATCATAAAACATTCATGTCATCACAACCTTCATTATCAGAAATACATTCGAAGACACTTCGATAAATATAAATACTATTCGAGTAGTATTTATCGAAGTACTGTCGCCGTCAGACACAACTCCCACGCTCTGAGGTCGAGAAAAGTTCTCGGCCTCTGAGTAAACAATTGTTGTTCATGAAACTTAACTGTACGTTTCAACAATAGTACCGTGGTTAGGTTAAACGGCACCTCCACTACTGCCTCTTATTATACATGGGACTAGACTTCGTAGGTTTCCAAAATACATTTATGTATCCAAATGTAGCTGAATTAAATCACATAAGTGAATATTGTCCCACTCCCAACTCATATCCAATCAAACATGAAAAAGAAAAAGAAATCGAGAATAAGACATAAATTTGTTTATTTTTGTCAAGCCAATGGGGCTTGAACCATTTGGACTCAAGAGTTGACTTAAATAATAAATATCATGGTTAATGCATTAAATCTGTATGTACTTGTGTATGAATGCTTTGGTTCCTTATACACTTTAGACACATGCCACATGTGAAACAAGAAGGTGGTGTCAACAATCTTCTTGGTGCGTTCACCGCTTGCAAATTGAATTTCCAAGTTATTCTGCAAGTTGTGAAGGCACGAATGAAGTGAGCTCGTGCCGAGTTGTTGTTTCCCGACTTGGGACTCGATGATTGGGGCGGCGCGACTTGGCCTGCAAACTTCCCGTCTGCGACACATAAGTGATTACGTGCTTGCCAACTCCATACGATGCCCTTGAAAGATAACTCTTCTCTAAACGAATCGAACAGATTTACCTGAATCGTGATATGAATTCGAAATTATTTACTATTTCGCAGAAATCTGTCCTGGAGATTCTCCAGTAGAATATTCAATTACGCGGAAAATCTAAAAGTTTTAATTAGATTTTTTATGCTCTCATAGTGCGCTCGTATGAGCTCGCGTGTATTCTGTGCATTAACACGCCCTCTCGTGCAGCGTTACTCTGCGATAATTGCTGTTATTAACTCAATTTTAACAAGTTAAATTGAACTCAATGTTTGAGGTACAAAGTTCATTTTTGCTGGATTATTCTTACGGCACACTTGCCAGTTGTTACAGGTTGCGCGTAGAGAAACACTAGGTATTACGTAAATATCTTGTCTGTTATGATTTACCAACATCTGCTTTTATTTTTAATCTTATACATTGTATTCGGACAAAAATAATATAATAAAAATATATAATTTACCAGACGTCTTGGTCGCTCGAACCATAAATTATACATGTATAACTCGTATACAGGAATATAGCGTGATTCCTGTATACGAGTTATATATATATATATATATATATATATATATATATATATATATATATATATATATATATATATATATATATATATATAGATATTGGCGAAAACCGTACAAAAATAGGTCTAGTAATTTTCGAGTTATCGCGTGCAGACAGCCAAGAGAACTTCATTTTATAATAGGTAATAAGGATGCATGCAAGTTACATTTAACGTTGAAGAAAACCTTACATGGAATATAATCATTAGCCTGCCCGACCTTGGGTTCTGCATAGGAACTGTTTGAGTTTCTAACTCCGATGTAAATCGATCGCTCTCAAAAATTAATTGAGAAGTCGAAGTGCCGTTATCGTTCTCGAGCTAGACTTCCTCACACGTAATATCAGTAATCACACGTAATTAAGTATACACTTTTTATAAAATTCTCCTATTAATTATATACAATCAATTAAATTACTTTAATTCGACGAAAAAAGACGCTTGTAATTTCGCATGTTTTATATGACATACATTTTAGTTAAAGATTTATGTACATACTTACCCAACTTTGAAATGTACTCGTAATATGGAATTTAAGTCTCGCTTTAATACAATGAATCAACTAATACTAATATGCTTACTGGGTAAAATACCTCTTAATGGGATAAATGGACCCTTATGGCGGGGTGCGGTGCGCATTGTTTTTCGCTCAGTGCCCCATGAAGTCCATATTAATCACCAACAACATACTGTAACACAAAACACGCAGAAAATAAAGTGGGATAATCACATCCTATCCTACTAATATTTTTGTTACTCTTTCATGCAAAATGTACTGTACCGATTATTATGAAATTTGGTACACGGGTAGAATATATATTGGAAATAACACATAGGGTACTTTTCTACTTTTTTACTATCCCGGAATTCCCACGAGCGAAGCCCCAGGGCGCAGCTAGTATATTATTAAACAAAGATAAACAGTATCTGATTATTTAAAAAACATGTATTACTGAGCTTTTTCAAGCTAAATCTTGCTTTCATAAATTTATTACAGCCGCGTTCAAAAAGCTATTTCTTATATAATTCGGCACAAATAACACTGGCTGTGTATACCATCACAATACATACTAACAACATGTTTATTATTATTATTTATTATCCATTGTAATAGGTGTCCTCTCTGTATTCTCGTTGTTTCGATATTATGACAGAATTTCCACTAAATCTCTCAATGTCGTCACCAGATCTGATGCAAATTACAGTTTGCATTTTATCACTTTTAAATCAGACCTCGGCACATAATTGAATGAATGTCACGTGTAAGTAGACCAACGTAATTGACATTCGAATGAAATTGAAAGGACATCGTTATCTTAACAATTTGGACCAATCTTTCTTTTTGGTAATGGGATTGTTGTAATAAATAAAAATATATGTCTATGACTACAATAAAATTATCGATATACTTATTTGCACAACTCTTGTTAGATTCCAATAATTTCGGGATGATAAAAAATTCTATGTGCTATTTCAGGTTACACCGCTTACTAAATTACATCAAGATCTGTCCAGAATAATATTTAGAACTTTTGCCCGCGGCTTCGCCCGCGTCAATTTCATAGCAAAATCTCAGTAAATTTTTTATCGCGTACTCTGTAAACTGTTGGATGTTTGTCATATATGATTCAAATTCGTATTTTTTTCTATATTTAATTCAATTTCATGTTTCCCGCTACGTGTCTCGTCCCGCCACTTGTCCAATCCCGCTTCGTACTATGTAGGGATCTCGTACCATTTCCTACATTTTGTGCCATCACGTTTTTCGCAATGTGTCCCGCCCCGTTTCCAACTACTTGCCTCGCCCATTTTCCACTACGTGTCTCCGTCCCATTTCCCGCTACAACTCACGCTTTCTGCAACGCGTGCCGTCCCATTTTTCATAACGTGTTACGTCTCGGTTTTTTATCAACCACAAACGTAAATTAAACATTTTATGGGTCTCTTTTCAAGAATCATAAAGTTTCTTATAAATTTCCCCTACATCATTCCCCTAGAAATGCAATTTTCAAAATATATATAATGCACTATTATATCCCAATGTTTCAAGTTATTTATTGGTGTGAGGTGTGATTTGCTACAAAGTATGTTTACCAATTTTCAGCTTTTTATCTTGAAAATTGTATTAAGTCCCATACAATATTTCACCTTGTAACCCCTTACATCCCTTATACCTTGATTGTATACCCCTTGTAACGCTCGACTGGATTTACTTGAGGACAAGTAGCGTGAAGTGTAATATATGTGTGGTATTTTTTTTTAACCGGGCCCTCCCCAACGTAACGCAGCTACGCTTTGTTTGGAATCTCTTTCGATGTATTTCGCCAGCGCTGGCACATTTAGATCTACTGTCATAAATTTAAAAATTTATGATTAAATTTGATCTACTGTCATAAATTTAAAAATTTATGATTAAATTTGATCTACTGTCATAAATTTAAAAATGTATGACAGTAGATCCAAATGTGCCAGCGCAGGCTAAATACATCGAACACCCTTTCACCTCATAAAGGGGTAAAATTTCCAAAAATCCTCTCTTAGTGCTCACCTACACTCCCCAGGGAAACTACATACCAAATTTCGGCTGTACGTTGTCTGTCTGTCAGTCAGTCAGTCACTCATTCAGTAACGGAAGAGTTTTACACATATTGATAAATCGTTCGTGTTTACATCATTTTGCGCCGAGTTGTAGTGACCTCTAGTGCTATTGAGAAATAGTAATAAAACTCAAGAGCAGAAAGCAAGATATTCACTTTTAGATCAATTTTATTTTTACAGAAATGCCCCGAGCATTTCAAGTAGTTACAGATAAACGATTCCAGTTTCATTTATTTTACTAGTTCTATTGACTACGTATTTTTGTGACGACTTTAAGGAATATTTTTGTATATACATGTTGATAAACAAATATTAAATGTTTATAAGGAACGAACTTTTGATGAATATTTTTGAACAAAGATTTTTATTCAATATTCATGTATAATAAAGACGAATTTAGTATATGTAATACGTGTTGAATTTTAAATAAAGCACTTTTCATACCAAAATTCCTACAGAGCATCGGGCTACATACTCTCAAATTATATGCCTAGGCGATGTAAATAACTAACAATTAATACAATAGAACAACAATAATAATAAATAAATAAAATAAATAAATATATTAGGACAAATCACACAGATTGAGCTAGCCCCAAAGTAAGTTCGAGACTTGTGTTATGAGATACTAACTCAACGATACTATATTTTATAACAAATACATATATAGATAAACATCCAAGACCCGGGCCAATCAGAAAAAGATCATTTTCCATCATGACCCGGCCGGGGATCGAACCCGGGACCTCTCGGTTCAGTGGCAAGAACCTTGCCACTGCGCCACCGAGGTCGTCAAATTTATAATAACTCATTATATGATCCATTACACGTATAAAGCTAATTGGTACATAACAAAATTGTTGGCCAACCTACTAAAATATCAGCTACCTAGACGTTGCTAAGCAGAATTTCAAAGAGCCATTGGCGACAGTCGCCCACATTCCCTACCAATACTATTTACAATATCACCCCTGAGACAAAAAGGCCATTGTTATATTGATGGGTGTCCTGTAACTTTTTTTCCAGTACGAGGCGTAAATGTGTTTCTTTTTTGTGCTTGAAAAAGTGAAACAAACAAGCGAATAATGTAAAAAGTTGACTTGTAGTCCCATAAATATTATTTTCCTCTCAGTAATCGATATTGTCGGCGATTTGCTGCGTAACTGTCATGATGGATGTTGTGCCGATGCTGAAAACGCCGCCTTGTTTTGTCTTTTATTCGCGATCGTTTTATTTCCCTTTAGACGAAATTACCCAGGAAACTGCCGGTCTGACTTCGCTACAATTCTTGATAGCCCGGTCAAAGACCATAATACACGTAAGTTTTTGGCAAAAATGTACAGTAAATGTTCAATTCGGCACAACCGTTCCGTTTAGTTAAAACGTACCTACATGATAAATTTCTTAATGCTGTTCGAGTTTCAAAAGACCTCGTAATAAGTGTGGTGACTACAATTCATTTATCAATAAAATTTTGAGTCATAATAGTTACTCGTATATCATCAAGATCATAATTTTTAGCCTATATCATCCCATTGTATACTTAAACTTAATAAAACTTTTGATTTAGTTAGGTCCTCCATCCATGCAGCCATTCAGTATTAATTCCGCTTCTTTGTTTAAATCATTACCAATATTCTATATTACTTTTTAAAAAATCAAGTTGATCATTCCAAAGATTCAAAGTTTTTGCAAAGACTTTCCTCGTCGAGCATTTCCTTTAAACATCCATTATATGTTTTCCGCAATTAGACCTTCTTTCCGTTTCTATTATCCGTCACTTGATATGTGTTCAGATACGCCTCTAAATAAACAGTTTTAATTTCCCGGGAGCCGGAAAACGGCTGAGGCAGCAATTGAGGCAGCCGCGTCTCATTATGAACCTCGTTGTCTCAAGACAATGTCCCGGAGGCAGCCTTGATATCAAATGCACAATTGCAGCCACGGAACGAATCTCGGAATTCACTCGATAGTATCTGTATTGTGGTGTGATAAGTCACCACAGTCAGTAATTAAAATATAAAATAAGTATTTTTATTGAAGAAAAGTTAAAGTACTCTGAAGAAGTCTTGTCCCATCTCCGAAAACAGATGCCATCATCATGACATACATGATTTTGTGGACGGATGGTACGTAATTACAAAATTTTACCAAAGTGCAGACTAAGTACGAGTATATATGTATGTCTATATAGGCATATCTTATCAAAGACTAAATCAATTACAAAATCCTTTCTTACGGGAAATCAGCGTGGAGGTGTCTCCTGTTGTAATACACAAGTACTCGTATGTGTCACAGATTTGATTTAATGTGACAAACAAAATTAATAATGGATATATTGCTACCAACAATGTTTAAGTTAGGTTCATGTATCGTGCGCAAACTTGGAGATTCCGTAACAACGCATAAATTACAAGCGGGGTACGAGCCATTTAACAATCGAGCGCATGCTGCCGTCTACATTAACATTACCAACGAATAAGATATTAATATATGAAACCGAATATACCGATCCATCAAGTCTTGGTATCAAGTGACGGAACAATAGTCTGAGACAGATTGCGCATCTGTGGTGAAATCGAAAACCAATTATTTTGTGATATATTGTAAAAAAAATATAAGTAACAAGTTGGGAGTTTGTCAATTGGATAAACTACAGTCATAATCTTTATTACAATTTCAGGGCTGAAGACATATTTTAAAACTAAAGTAAAAACTGTTTGACTATCTCTTCTTTTGCGTAAATAAATATAATTATGGAAAGACCATTACTACGATTTTTCCATTCTGTTCAGCATAAACTGAAAACGTATATAAATTGTACCCCTTGACGCAGCGTACCACAGTCCGTTTAATTCGCACAAGTAATCTTAGTTCCGTTCCCGAGTACCATCTAAAGACTTACTATGAAAACCTCCAGCCTCGCCTCTTGCACAATTTATGAAGGCAGTTAGGCCAGTGCCACTGTTCCCACAAACTGGTAGCAGCTTCCTCGCCCTCTTCTTAATGTTGTTCTGTGCCACAGGTAATGAAGGAGTTTTACCATCTTAAGGTGCAGTTCAAAGCGTAGTCGTGGCTTCGATACATTGCCAGGCACAAAAGTTAAAAACAGATTTCATGTTATTTTTAACTTATGTAAATAAACATGTACAAAAATATGCTCTATATTCATGGAGACACGTTAGAGTTAAAAATCGATTTTCAAGTTGTTAATTTCCTCTTGTGGCATTGAAATTTGAAAATAAAACAATACTCATGTAATTCAATCATTAAAGTAAACAAATAATTAATGAAACTCGTAGAACATACGTTGTTGTATTTGATAGATAATGTTTTATAATGATAATGTTTGTCCTACGAGGTATTTGAAGTAACTTGATATGCAAAATAGCTACTTACTAACAGGAATTAGTACTTACTAACCTACCTACTTACAAAAGGTAGTTACCAATTTTTATTCAAAGTAAATTTAAATAATGAGATTGAAAAAAGATCATATTATTATTAATATTATTCAAATTATTGCTGATTTAGATGAATTTACAATTAAACACTTTACGAAATTGTGGATTTTAATAAATTTCAGCATACTTAAAAGATCCGAAAAGTTTCAAATCCTTCGTATTATAGCATACATATAGGATAGACATCTTAAGGTGCAATGGTGCAGCGCAAGAGGTGAGACGCGAGCAACATACGAGATGGGCTTAATTACGACGCGCATGCCTGTTGCCAGACATTAGCATGATCATCGTATTGTGCGCGCTAATTGATGTGGAAGTGGTGGTGTTTAGTGTTGTGTTGGGTTCTGGCATTGGCTAATTCATATTCTTCGTGTAGGTATATATGTCAATTAAACTAAAACGTAAATTATTATAGTATCTTATTGAATTCTTTTGTTCCTGTTGTAAAAAATTGTGATGGTGCATTTATGAACTTGCTGTTTTAAATCATATTCCAATAGGTGGATAACTGTATTTTGAGGAAAGCCCTAAAATGTTATGTTCGCGGAAACCTTAGCCTGTGTAAAATTGATTTATATTTAAATGACGCAATGTTATTAAAATTCATTATGTGATTTCTAAACTTATTTTTTGTTTATCAACATTGTTTACGAAATTTATAGTACTTTAATTAAACAAAAATATTTGTTAAGAATTTTTAATTAAGTACCTGATGATTTTTTAGAAAGTTTACTGTTTCCGAGGACTTCGATAAATAAATTGAAGTATGTCAAAGATTATTAGTAACTCAATTTTTACTTTATTGGATGTTTGGAATATTTTAACTTGGACTTGAGATTTGATAGCCTTGTGATGGATAGACTCTAATGCAGAAACGTTGAGGGAGAATGATGGGCATCTCATTGTTCCCAAAAAGTATTTTAAATTCAAATCAGACGGAGAGGAGTTTAGGCGCTACCTTGAGAATATTGCTGAGGCTCTTACGCCAGAGGCGGTAATGAAAAATATTATTTCTGCTTTGGACCCGGTGGCTTTCAGAACTCTGTTCGTTTAATATGTTACTTATGAGTTTCTTGGATGGTTTGGATTCTAACTTAAATCTTAGATATTATTTAGGAAAAGGATCTCATATAAATTCATGTTTATTAAAGTTTTGACTGATACTTACTGGAGGCAATTCATTTTTTTGTTTACGATTTGACGGCTTTGCGTCAATGTCAGATTTTTTAACGGCTTTAAATTTAATTCTGCCAGTGCTTCATTTCACAAGTGTTATGAATTATTATATTAAGTGTTGTACTCGTATAATTCTACAATACAATAGCGATCTAGTCATAGAAAGTTGCTATACTTCAAAAATACGTACCATATAATTGAAGTAATTAAACTTAAACCCAATTGTTCGCATCGCGTGCTATTTTCCAGAAGTCTTGAGATACCGTTTTGACGATAACGGAATAAATGTCTTGTATTGTGACGACAATGCTGCTTAGCAAGTCGCTTGTAAACAGCTAACAGACATTTTTTGCCCATTTTTCACCGGAGTGTCTTCGAGGCTTTGTCCGCATGAAACTTCTACCTCAATTTTACTACTTCATTGTATTTATTCGTGTTATATTCGTGTATAAGTTATAGAAACTTATAATTAAATTCTTATTTGCCGAATTCAATGAAAATACCTACCTATTTATGTAATTATTTAATTGCGTAATTAAAGGTTTGTTTATAGGATTTCCAAGCTTGTTTGATTATGATCCGGGTTCACATGAAAGTTGTTTCAAAAGTCCGACGCCGAATTTGTATAAAATAAATTTTTAAAATAGATGCACTTTAGTGGGAGTTTTTAATGATTTAAAAACTTACCATTTTATATTGAAACAGCCAATTACACAATGTTCAATTAGTTATTATGCCTGTAAGAAGCAAAATACACCAACAAATTTATTTATGAAAGAATAATCTGAAAATTGATTGAACTCATTTAATATCCGTTCGGTGGTGGAGCGGTCATTATGGGTACATAAATTGTAGCTGAAATGGACTGAAAATTATGTTACATCGAAATAATTGATTAAACAACGCCTTCTATATGTTACAATGTTTGTTTACGAGTGTGCAGGTTTTTGAATACAAACTGCACTTGAATTCTATAAGTATTTTAGTGTTGCCATATCGTATCACGAAATCTCGAAAACTACTGAGCCCATGAAGATGAAATTTGGCAGGAAGGTATTTCGAAATTCCATCCCTAAGTGGGTGAAATAGGGATTGCCAGTTTGTATGAAATTTCGTCATTTTTGAAGTGAGACACATGAAATTTTCGATTTAAGTTTGTAGTTGGTAAAAAAATAATAATGCAGTAATTCGATTTTGAAAATTACATTCCTATAGGGGTGAAATAAGGGTTTCAAGTTTGTATGAAACTACGTCAGTTTTGAAGTGGAACACATGAAATTTTTTATTTAAATTTGTAGTTAATAAAAAATAATAATGTTTTATATATATTTTGAAAATTGCATCTTTAGGGGAATGATGTAGGGATGGAAATTATTTTGAAGAGAGGTCCATGAAATGTTCGGCACGCATTATCTGAAGCGGGAGTGGGACACGTAGCGGGAAATGGGATGGGGCACGTTGCGGGAAAGGACATTGGACAATTTGCATGAAACAGGACAAGACAAGTTTCGAAACGAGACACGTAGCGGAAAACGAGGAATTGAGCTAAAGATGGCAAAAAATACGAATTTGAATCATATATTATATAATTTGTGATAAATAAATTTTACCAGTCTTAGAATACACGATGAACTAATATATAATAATAAGAATAACTGAAATTTTACTTCCATTCCTTTTAAGAACTGAAATTAACGCGTGCGAAGCCGCGGGCAAATGCTAGTTGTTTATAAGTCTATCAATAAAGTACTTTTACATTTACATATATATCTAATGATATTTTATGATACAATGTCCCAGCCCATCCCTACTTCATAGTGCCTACTTGTTTATTAAAGACGCAAATAATTAAATAGAAAAATAGGTCGTTTACTCGACTACCGGGAAGCGAAAATGATGGTTGTGATTTTGACTGGTATGTATGTATATGTATATATGTTGTAATTATCGTACCTAACCGACATTAATGAGGTATTCGAAGCGTGGTTATACTGGCACAAGGTTACTTATAGGCTAAGTGACGTCAAAAAAAGGAAAATGGCGCCCTTTACATGTCATAAAATCGATATTTTCAATCATGAATATATGTGTAACAAATGAAAGGGCAAAATTATTATATTTTGTTAGCTGTTGCATCCGGTTTTGCATGCATAAACTATCATTATCATTACATGGTACAAAACCAAACAGTGGTAGTAAACAAAGTCGGCTCCCGCTGTCTGTCTGTCATTGTAACTGTAATTAACAAAATCCGACCGAATACGACAAGCGGCTCTGCAACATTATAAGATAAAATCATAACACAAAGTAATTTAAGTAATTAATAATTTAAAACAAGGAAAGCCGTGAGCCTCCTATAAATCATAATACGACACAACACGGCACGGTTTAGCACTCTGGACTAGTTTTGGATTTTATTAATTTTTAACAAATAAATTGATTGCATACTGCCATAGATCATTCGAAAAGAAAAAAAAATCATACTACAGAAAATATATTATTGCTCAAAACGATCCACGATGCCGCCTCCCTTCCGCCGACTTTCTTAAAGTCTTTTCAAAGATGTTATTATTTTGTATTGCACCATTAAAATATATAATATTATATAAATAAATATGAATATATTCTTTGATTGTTATGTAAGTCATAATATGATATAGGTCCAGAGCGCACTATCATCTCGATGCAACCAACAGCCGAATGAATATATCGCATCAAATATTTAAGGTTCAGAAGTTTCAGGTCGTCTGTTTCAGCTACGAATAGCCACGATCAATACCGTACAACCTAATCTATTTAGCTCGGGCCTCGATTGGCAAACGTTGAAATGAATTTTACCTTTGTCCCATTGTCCCGTTCGATTGCACAGTTTAGAATGTCACTTTTTCTGTTTGCTATTCTTTTATTTAGACACTGTTGTCTCGGAAATCAGTCGTGGGCATTGAAATATGTTGTTATATTTGTACAATTAAACTATATTTCTACCACGTATGACGATACTGTATACTCAATTTCCCGCAGCGGTAATCCCGAATGGCATGATATTGGAACCTTCAAGAAGCGAATCTATGACTTCTAGAAAGGCCTGGAGCGCGCTCTTGTAATCCCCTAGTACTGCATTTGTTCCTGGGCAGCGGTAACCACCGGTTAATATTAACGTGACCCACTAGCTCATTTGACGCCCTATGCCATAAAAGATACTTCCGTAAATCATGCTATGCTAATGTTATAAATGTGAAACAATTTTGCTACATAAAATACTGAATTTTTACAGCACATAGCATGGTTATTATATTTTATACAGACTTGCTTGTCCCTTAGCGGAGATTTCTCGACTTTAAACAAAACTTTACATTTAAAGTCAAAACTTGTTGACGAATGCTTAGTTCTACAGCGTGAATTATTGTCGCGCGGCGTGGTGGTGACGTCGCTTGTTACCGTGCGTCACATTTTTCCCGGCGACAAATTCGCGCCTCGGCTTACACTTTCGTCAAGGAAATAAGAGAGAAGCGACAATGTCATGTAAAGTTACTTGAGTTATATTTCGACCATTGTTACAATTGCAAATTCTCGTATATTTTTAAATAAATCTTGCTGTATTTACGCCTATATACCTTAAACCTTTTAAATTTCATCAAAATCGGACCAACGGTTCGAAAGTTATCGCATTACAAACAAACAAACATACATACATACATACAAAAAATATTTTTGCCCCAAGTAGAATGTTAGACCTCGCTCGCTTCGCTCGCTCACACACATAAGGGGATAAACTAATATGGAAATTGTGATTGGACATCTAGTAAACATTACTTTACTAAATTTTAAAACGTCTTCAGTATTTGGCCCAATGAACACTTATCTATATAAGTTTTGTCTGAGAAGTTCTACAGCACTAGTGCTAAATGAAATGGTTATCTGAGCGAATAGTCTACTTTAGACACAGACACATCAAAAGCTCAAACGTGCCTGTGTGCCTGGACGTAGCCAGATATCATCTCTACACGCTCGCAGGCTATTTTCCGCCACGCTGCGCGAATCAACCAATCAGCTTTGATGTAAAATGACACCTACCCTTTGTTTTACTTGACTTGCTCCACATCAAGTATATACTCTATTAATAATTATTTTACGCATAAGCGTATTTAAAGTGACTTACATCAATCAAAAATAGATCTTCAAATTATTATGCCAAGCTTCCAACAACAGTTTTTTAACATAAAGCGTTTGACTGTTTTATTCTAGTCGTTTACATACGAGGTATTTTAAATGTTGCAATCCGTCTGTGAATTTATTGTGAAGAAATAATTATTTTTCTCATATTTTACTCGTTTCTATATTTGATATTTTTTATTAGAAAACTGATAATTGTTACATAAACAATACTTCGTCATTTAACCAACTTACATAGTTTCAGAATCCAAGTGGACTAAATAGTCGGTTTCACGAGAAGTGATTCTGCATTTCGTCAGTTAGTTATTAACCAGGTCACAGTACTCAGCAAGTTTAGTGGGCAGACGGCTACAGCACTAATGCACCACACAAACTCGACTATTCTAGAGCACACAGACATTAATATGCCATTAGGCCACCCGTGTATCAAACTTTTTGTGAACTATGTAGGTGTTAATCATGTTGCTCATTTTCACTATTGAATTATGTCACTGTGAGTTTCATTATTTTTGTCTTTCATTTTAATAAATTTAGACAAATAGGTTTTAAAATAACTAACACTTTAAGAATAAAATCAATATTAAAGCACATTTCACTGTTGAATGGAAATTATAACAAAATTATTGAAATAAGAAAAAAACTATATAGTCTGTCATATTTTCGTGAAAAATATTTTTTTAAATTGCTGCTATACAAACTACTTGACTATTATATTGTTATTATAATTGACGTAAATAAACTTTGTAGATGACCAGAGTCGGCAATTTTGAAATATTTAAAATGATGAATCACCTTTGTTTACAACAACCTGAATAAATTGCTGTAAACAATGACGACGCACAAACTCACCTAGTTACTGTGCAAATAAAGCTATTATTTCCATTATAATTAACCTTATTTTTTTTGATTCATCACAATAATTGTTTGATCTTAATAATAAAAGTAAGGGAAAAGAATAAAGATCTCTCATTAGTACATTTTAAATTTAAAAACGTCCATTAACTTTTCAAAGGTTTGATAAAAAATATTATACTATTCATATAAAGTGTCCGATAGTACGAAAATAATAATCATTATCTGCCCCAACGTGAAACGTGGAAAAGGAAAATAAGCTCAAAGAAGCCTAAATAACTCCTATGCTCCTACCAAAATACTTTATTTAATAATATATTAGAGTCCGGTTTTTAATTAATTAATCTTCGTGAAATCCACTGAAGTTTTAACGTTCTGTATAAAGGATTATCTTAGTTTGGTTACTGAGAGCTGTGCAAAGCTCGCTGGCTGACGTTTATATACATCCTTTTTTAGTTCACGAAGAACATTTATCACTGACTCTCTTTGATGCGATCCATTGTTCAATCTCGAGTTGATCATCGTTATCTAAGTACCTATATATATTTTATTCTATGTTCTCTTTTTAATTGCAATCTCCTGTTTTTGTTTCTTTATGAAATAAATAAATAATTGAACGACGAATATTAATAACGACTTGAAATAGACTTTATAAACAAAACTTAAGAAACATTGAAAGAGAGTGGGGATTATACCCAGCAGTGGGTCATGTTGTAGCTATTTAAAAACAGCCATAATATCAAGGGCTGTGTAAAACGTTTCGGTAGGCTCGCCCTAGGCCGCGGAAACGCGAAAAACAATCTACTCGTTGTGAATAAATTAAACCTTGCGAATTACTTTTCTCTCTTACGTACTCAGAACTTTTTTGAGACTTTTTAATTATTAAGAAATGCTATGTTAAACTCAAAGTAGAAGTAAGAGTTTTAAGTGGTTATTCTTCCCTTATTTGGTGTGATTATTATAAATTACGAGTTTGTTAACATTTGTTTTAAACATTTTCACGGTGCTTATTTTTATTTTCTCATAAAATTTTACATAGACATTAGGTAGGTAGTATGTCTCGGATATGTTAAGGCGAAAAAGAGATGAGATTCTAAAGTCATGACTATAAAACCGTATAATCTATATATTTTGTACAAGACGTCTGATAATAGATAATCTATGTTAGATCGTTTTATATATTTGTGAAACCTGTGTTTCGACGATATCCGAGCGTGTAGACTAATCAAGACCGCAAGACACGAATACTGATGGTCAGCACCTTGAATATTCAGCAGCAATTACTGATAAATCTCGTTCTTAGACCTCACTGCATCAGCTTGCTATCTTCCGGCGTTCCGATAAAATCGACTGGGGTTGGAGGAGCTCTCGAGAAATTTCGATACATTGTGAATAAGTACAAAATAAGTAAAAGATTATGTCACCAATAAGTTTTTGAGCTTAGAGATTGTCGAACTTCTTATTAGTGTGCTCATAGAAAGAGATATAAAAAGCATTATTATATAAGTATAGTAGAAAGTATTATTATATGCAAATATCTCACACCCTACAAGACTTCTGGCACTTCGGTCTATATCTGCCAAGGCTTCGATCTGATAACTATAGTGGTAATCATTGTTATAACATATTACAAATCAGATACCGCACCTACTGTATCCAATCCTACTTCGTAATCTCACAAAGAGTCACAGTTATTCAAAAGTTACGTTACGTAACGTAAAGGTTTTTATTATTATCTGCCTTCGTTCATTTTGATAAAACATTATATTGCGACTGAATAATAACATTGTTAAATTTAACAACAAGCATCCACATTATGTAAAGGCCGGTTTTTTTTCTTATTCTTGATGTATACCTATGTAAACATGAGTTCAACAGAAAAATCTATTCGCGATTCCCCAAACGTGGGGAGGATAAATTATTCATGTTGAATATCGCAACTTCATATTATCAAGATTTCATATTCGAAAAGATTCGAGTCACAGAAATACTGACAAGTTACAAGAAATTCGAGAATCAATAAATATATCATATTTCATTGAAATAAAGACGAAACGAACGTATGAGCTAATGTTATTCAATCACATCTATTATTATTGAGTGAGGCAAAATGAGTTGCATATGGTCCTAACGACCTCCTAAATTTTGAAACACGTTTTCTTCATTGACCAATTTATGCATAACTAGTTGTGCCATCTCATCACAGATAATAATATGGTTGATAAAATAAAATTGCTTTCAAAATCCATCATAGAACAAGTCTTTAAACAAATAATAAACATATATGTGACGAACAACTTGCACCAGCGTTTTTGCAACCCGAATAAACCATTAAGCGACTCGAATCGCTTCTATTATTACAAATCTATTTTAGAAATAGCAGATAATTGTTCATGTTGATTTTGAAACAATGACGTTTGAAATGGGTCGTCAGGCGGAAAACAACGGAGCCATGAGGCAACTCCGACGAACAGGGAAAGTCAATTTGAAGTGGGAACTTTTAAAAAGCTTAGGCGGACCCGAACCCGATTCTGATTGAGTGCATAGCGTTTCTACTGAAAACCTTTCAAGTAATTGTATTCAAAACACTTACATAATACTACGTAATTCCTGTTTATTCAATAACTAAAGTCTAAAATTTTCACTTGTAATCATGATTCATTGGAGTTTTGACAGATAATTGTATAATTTTCGTGATTCCATTAAAATAAAGTAGTCCTTTATTATTCGATCTATTAATTTATTTAAACTTTAAATGTCTAGGTAAATATCGTTAGAATCCATGGTAAGAAAATATATCAGCAACGAAAAACTGGCCAACCGTATTTGAGAACTTAAAATATTGCTCCCTCTTTGCCAAAGTCAAATCTTTCGTGAATGTTTGTAGAACAAGGCGTACAATTTGTGAATTATTTATAGATACGGTTATTGAAAGCCAACATATGTAGTTTATCTCGGAAGAAAAGGAATGACGAAGTTTTGTTTTGTTTTATGTTATACAAATTCATTTTGAGATACTATGTTTACAGATCAAATAATATTTCCAGTATTACATAATATTCTTATTATATCTTATTCATTAACGAACAAAGTTATTGCTATTATATTCTTAGGGGTACCTAAACGTTTCGGGTAAACTTTAAAAATAGAGTAGGTATGTGTTTATGAGCACAACTTTACCGCTATTTACCCTGAAGAATTTTACCCTGAAGAATTTGGCTGGCACTAATAAAACGATAAAATATCATTCAATAACAACTTTTACTGCGTGTAATAAAAGGAATTTGTGTAACAAGACTGGCGGTGTAATAAAAGAAAAGTTATTCCCAAACTGAACTCCGCTAGAGATTAACAGAACACAAAAACAGATAGCACAGAAAATTAACACTCTTCATTATTCCCATTTATTTGTAAATTGCGAAGAATTTTGGGGTAAAATATTTATTTTTGATTGAATGAGATTTGTAGGAAATCTATACTTACTCTTGGAAACACACAGATTAGTACAACATGTATTTTACATATAAAAATTTACTATATATAAAAAAAATATTTACGGTTGTATTGATGTATGATACGTGTCAAGGTCAACCAATGGTAATATGAAATTATTCTCATTCTAATATGGCCGCGGTATTGAAGCGTGTGTATAGCGTGTTCACTCTGGTGGATTTGTGTGTGAAACGCTGAAGGTGGAAATAGCAAACTACTCCATTAATAGTTCCAAGAAAGTCGTGTGTGTTTCATTCCATGTAACGACCACGACCCTCAGCCATGGGTAGTGGTCGTGGTCATGTTCTATTCTCATCATAGTCGTATCTATGATGAGAATAGAACATGACCACGATCACGTTCACGACACACTCACGAAGAAACATTATGAAAATATGTGTAAAGAAACACTTTACGAAATGATATGTAGCCGTCCTAAATGAAGGCCCGGCCGGATTATCTATATGTGATACTACTACTCAATTCTGTTATCTCAATATTTACAAAAAAAAAGTAGGAGAAAAGTTATTCTTTTGATCACTTCATTGTTAATAACTGTATCGACACCCACGTAGCTGCGGGGATTCCAGATATTACCGACTGATCCCAACTCGCAAGTAATTAATTACGTGCATTGACTAAAATTAGAGTATGTTTGTTTGTTGATCTTGTCATAGATTGGATTTATCCGTGCATGAAATCATTTTCTGCCAATATTGGGCAAATTCGACTAGTTTAACTAAGTAGTTTACTTTATTCGGATCTGCGTTAGTCGTCAAATCGATCTTAACAAATATGCAATCATTTTCAGAATGTCAGCGGTCCCTGGAAAAAATGGGGAAAACGCTCAAATAAGAAAGATTAATCAAATATTGAGTAGGAGAGGAGTAGAGTGGACGAACATAATTTTATGAACAATATTTTAGAATATGTTACTTCTTTGGCAGGATATTTGACTGAAATAAGTATACTTCTGAATCCTGTTGCACCCATTCATTCATAAAGTTCGATTTGTCAACGCCGCCTGTTTGAGTCTTGTTTTTTATTTGTATCATTATAATAGGAAAGAAAGTCCTCTGCCACGTCTGTATATCTGTCTAAAAGACTACTACAATTATATATAGAGCGGAGCCGTGAGAGGCGGACTAAATATAAAAGGCGGACTTACAGTCTAGGGCCATTTTCTATATATATATCATAGGGTCATTTTCTGCCTATCAACTGTATTTTTAAAAAAACAAATTAACTTTAAATACCTAAATACTTTCTCAGATAGGAAAATTCCTTCGAAGATATTATCATCTGCACGCATATTTGCGTACGCATTGTACCATATTGGGATTTAAACCGTTACGGAACCCCTTAATATGTTAATATAGCGAGTATCACACGCTCATGGATAAATCATGGTTGTCAATCCATTACTTTTAATAGATGTTCATTTACTTTATTTGCCAATGAACTATGACGTTATATTATTTACTCCGAATTATAAACAAAATAAGTTGACAAATTTTATTGTTAAATAGACACTATAAGTCATATCAAAGGTAAAACCCCAACGACACCATACATTTATTGCTTAAAACAAATCTTATAACGTTTTTCTCCTGTTCAGTTCATCTTTATCGCGGACTTATTAAAACGGAATAAAATATGGGATCTAAGGATAAATTCTAAAAACAAATATTTTCTTTAGTATAATTCAATTTATAATTAATTTCATATATAACTGGTTAATGACCCACATTATATATATATTGCTCAGTTAAGTGTTAAGATAAAAATGCTACCTACTGGTAGTTCAGATCTAATGGAGCGTAGGTATAAGAGTCTTCTTCTGAAATAATGAAGCCGTCTCCGGGAAAGTTTGAGTAAATTCTTTTCATACTCGGTAACCCTAGAGGAAATCTATTAAAATCTCGCGATTCTCGTGTCTCGTTATATCGTCTGAATAATGGATGCTGTGCGACCCCGGCATATTGCCTCGTTTTTAATTTTCCACCGCTTATGCCAATAAATAAATAACAGTCATAAAATGTTTTTTATTAAATTAATGTTTTATTGCAAAACTTGAAAGCGCGCGTTGGCTTCCAAGCTATGTGGTATATGTATGTTTTACTAATATATTCATACGTATCCCAACTATATCTCATTTAAAAATTTAAAACGAAACTTATTTGTTGCCTCTTTAAGAAGTTAGTTATAGATATAACTTCATACATAATGTACTCTTCCGATGAAATTATATATAATGAGTAACTTTATATATAACTGAAACAAAACATTCAAGCATTCATAACTAATCTTCAAAATGGATGGTAACCGTCAAAACATTTTCATAAAACAGCGTCTACGATTTCTATGGATGGGATTGTGAAAGAATGGGGGAATAATGAAGATGGCCCACCTCGGGCGGAAGCCATTCCTCCGTCCACGTCGCCGGTGCGACGATATCCGCAGCCGCTCAATTTCCGCCCGTGGAAATTCCGCACGGTTTTTATTTGTTCGCTCCAACGTTTTTATCTCAAACGCTATCGGATTCGCGTGATTTGGGCTCGTGCATTCCGCGGGTGTGCGGTGCAAATAACAAACATATTCCCTACGTTGCTCAGCAATTCGCTTGTTTTCGTACAACGGTTTAGTAGCAAACTCTTGTCATAAATCTTCAATCTCGACACCCACAGCAATAGATATACCCGATTAAATATATTATTTACTTAGATATGTTATATAATTTATTTTCTTGCCTTCGGCGCTGAGATATTAGATCTTCGAAGTTAAGAATAACATTTTTATTAATTTAATTTGTTATTCAAATGATATTTGACCTTTTCCGTGACAGCTGTGACAGTGTCAGTTTTTCTATTGACTATTGATGGTTTGATGTCAATTTTTAAATATAGTTTTGTGTGAGTTTTGTATGTATTTTTGTGAACAAAATGCCGTGGGGTTGGGAATGCAGAGCGAAGCTTGTGAAGCAAGTGCCGCTGAAGCCAACCGAGCCGCGAGAGGCCAAGAGCGGCGTGGCCAAGTCTCCGGGACCCAACGACTATGAGCCGCCGCCGATTTTCTGTAATTTATATTTTTTATTTATTATTTAGTTCAGTTATCGAAGCGGTGATAGTCCAATGGTTAAGGCCTGTTAACCGAAAAGTACCAAGTTCGAATCCTACTCTGGCCACATGAGTTAATAGAGCACCGCTTGCTTCCGGTGAAGGAAAACAACGTGAGGAAACCAGCACTGTGGTTAATGATATATCGAATAATGTGTGAAATGCAGAAGGCAATGGTAAACCACTCCATTAATACGCCTAGAAAGTCGTTTCCCTCCACAATGCTCTATCATCGTGACAATGGTGACGACCAAAATGCGGCGTTGTGACCCAAACTTAGCAGTTTTTCTATAACTGGCTATTTTCCAACAAGTCAGATAAGTATATTTTTCAAATGTCAACTACAATAAAATGTATATGAACTTATATTACTATGTTCTATGAATTCAATTGAATATTAATGAGTACAAAAAGTAAATCGCATAACAGTTGGTTATTTTATACGCCCAATCATATAACCAATGTTGTTTCATATACGTTTTGCGTGAATTTTCAGGTGGGAAAGGGTACGGGAAGATCAAACGAGCTCCGGCGTACACCTTCGGGCATCTCACCAAACCATTGGGCCTGACCAAAACAGTCACCACTCCGTATGCCCCTTTGTTTAACATACAAGGAATGGGCAAAATAGGAGGTAATTGATCGACTCAGTCAAAGTAACCTATACAATTTATGTTAACGCCAGCAAATTTGCCGCTAGAGGCGCTGGTGTGCGTGGAGTACATGCGCACAACACAAACATCACAATTTTCTTTGACAACTAACCTTTCACAAACCAGCGCGAATTCTGCCGTGTTGTACTGTCAACCGCACTTGCATACTGCGTATTATACTTATTTCATGATTTCAGGTCCTTTCAAAATAACTCACAGCGTCGTGACACCGCACATCGAACCGATATATGATAAGTCGAAAAAACCAGGGCCCGCTGCGTACGCGCCGAATGCTAAAATACGATACAAGCGACCGCCTGCGTACTCTATAAGAAAAGTCGCGAAACCCCCTTACCAGCCATGGGACATGTGGACGCCTCCACCTAATATGTACTGGCCGCCTGCGCCTTGCAAGTTAGTAACTAGAATCCGTATAGAAAAGTGTAAAGTGATAAGAGAAGTGTAATTTATATTAAGAAAATAAAAAAAATCATCGAAAATATATTTAATCAAAAATAAATGGAAGTGATTCGTCTAAAAAAAATATACATACCATCACCAAAAAAATATACATCATCGATTTCGTTTGCCTATTTTAGAATATATATACGAGTAAATAATTCTTCTTTGTTTATATAATATAGAAAGTATTTTTTTCTCTAGGAAACCACCAGCGTTCACCCTTGGATACATGCCGCGAACTTTGTCAAAACCCGAGACTCCTGCTCCTGGAGAACATGACCCTAATTTTAATTATGTCAAAAAGAGGAAACCAGAATATTCTTTTGGGGCTCCATTCAGAGACCAGTTGGGGACAAAAACTCCAGCACCGAACACTTACTGCGAGAGAAAGGTATATTTTCAATTTTATTAACTAACCTTAGTTCGGTTGATGTTTTGTGAGAGGCATAATTAATGGCTGTTGCCATTATTGCTCATATTGATTTTGCTTTCATTATAGCAAAGCGGCTATAGGACATTTAGTCCTACAAATCCTATAATACTATCATTTTAATTTAGTTAGCTGATGACAGTAACATACGTATATCACAATAATGAGTATAGAATGGGCGCCCCATATTGGGTGCCCCCAATCAATATAAATATAGAGGTAGTCATGTGCCAATTTTGACAAAAATAAAATAAATCTTTTACTTTTACGACTAAGAAGAAGAAGACGGCAATGAATTCATAAAAGTATCATTAAAGTGCTTCATTTAAGGCCTCGCGTTTTTTAGAGAACACTTGAGAAGTAGGTACTTGCTTACGAATGGGAACAATTTAACGAAATGCGCATCCCAAAAATATTTAAGAGCGAACTTCCTTGGTCGTTGCTTTCGTCTGATAATAAGCAGTCGTCGACAATGCCCAAACTTGGCCCGTTCTAACCCTCTCACTGTTCTTCCTGTACTTTGAGTAAAATATCTGCTTTATTTTTGCTCAAGGACTCTTGTGAATACTTATAGGACTTGTTTAATATTCAGAATAAAGTCAGAATACATAGTTAATTTGGAGCAGATTCGAGTTTTGAGGCGAAACGAGCAAAGCAACAAAGGGCTTCACACGGCGGTATATCCGTGTGAGGTGAGGCCCTTCTCTTATTTCCGTCCCTGTGTTATAGAATTAAAGCACCAATTTCACTGATAATTTTATCATTATTATGCAGCGGTTGCATTGTGGTGGCATGTCGAACCTTTATCTCTTTTGCACTAACCCCAATGCCTTACTCACCCGCAGAACGTCACCTGGTTCACAATACTTGTGGACGTCCAACTCTGGATCCTCTAACACCAAAGAAATCGAATCGATCAGCCACGAGTCGCGGGATTGTCGTTAATAGAAGTAATCCAGATTATTTGAATAAGTAATTTACTCTTACCATTTTATTTATACAGTTCATGGTGTCAAAAAGGTCAATACCCGCGCCGACATTTGGTATTCGCCATACTCCATATCTTGGCAAGTTCGAGGTGCCTATGAAGTCCTCGAAATTGGATTTGATTGCGAGGGAGATTTGACATATTCGAAGATGTATTGAATGTACCTACATTTTTATTTATGATATAGCTTAATATAAATATATTTTTTCAATTTTATTGGTTTAATTTGAAAAGATTATTGAATGTCTTGTATAAGTGACCCTGCCTATAATGAAAACATGCTGAAAACATTCTGACAGCTTTTGATGTAAAGCAAAAACTCTCAAAGAGTCCTTATTCCAATCATAAATTACCACTCAATACCATAATACAAGTAAAACTCTCGAGACGACTTGTGCAAAAGTAATGTTTTACTCGAGTCGTGAACTTAGTCATCGCTAACTCCGCAACTAAATCCAAAGCGAGGCGTTAACTAGCCGAGATGAATTTGATCTTAGTTTCTTTCGAGGGGCTCCCTAAATGAGTTAAACTTTACACTGAACTCGTTCAAACACTATTTGAAGTAAGACGGCGCAGATATAAACTGCAATTTGATGTTTCAGCCACACGAACAGTTTTAAAATGCGATCAAAGTTTTGTCCGAACTGGCCAGTTTCACTGATTTGTATGCGCGGTTAACACAGCGCTGGCCACTTTGATGTAAACACGCCCAGTTACTATAGAACCACTTTAAACTTTCCGTATTCCATTTTTTCCTATGCATTTCGTGTTGTTACTCGAACCACAACAAAGGAGTGTACATGTTTTTAAAAGCCTCACTTTCTTGCTCTTTCGATTTCAACCTATAAAATTTTACTATGTTACGATACTTGTAAACATATTTTATCGTAGATCATTGGTTTGACATGACCATTATTACAAGAAAATACTTATTAGTATTTTAACTCTCAACCAAGCTGAATTATTTGCATTTCGGTATTATGTTATAAAATAAATTATAAGAATCTTTTCACAGTTTGCTTCTAATATTAATTGGTCATGATTATGTGATTTTTCTGACCTGTAATACCTCTAAAGATTCGTAAAACACGATTACAAATGATATCGATTTTAATAGTTATTTATTAATTAGAAGTGTGTAGTGAAAGCCTTAGTCACTTCATGTACCTTTGAGTCCCTGAAGCCTCATGTGCCACTACTTGAGGATCGATCGCCCGCGAACTGCCGGCAAAGACCTTTTGTTGGCTTTCGATGATTAGGTTTGCACTGCTCAAGTGATCCCCACTCGTTCCTTATTTAACAAGACAAGTCAAACATTCATCTAACGTCTTATTTGCACACTTTATTTCACATTTACTTTTAAATTTGTCGTATTATTATTTAAAAGGTTTTTGTTTCCATTTCGCTTTTATATTTTCTTCCCTTCTAAATCCCCCATCGGTAAAGATTTTTTTTACCTGGTTGTTTGATGTTTACTTTTTATAAATTTTTGATTTGCTGAAAATACTCATCAAACTTAAATTCGGGAACAATTATTGATATTTGAGGGTTCTATGTCATTATCGTACGCCTGCCGTAATACGCTGCTATACTAGTATATTACAGTGTTTCACTGAAATCATAGACCGCACATAAATTTTGTAAATAATATATAGAAAGATTAGCTAATATATTAATTGGGTGTTAAACTAAAGGCACGTGGGCGCGCAAATGGCGATGTCGTGGCGTGATGGTACTGGTGGTAAATTAGACCGGAGCGCGGCGCCAGCGCTCGTCGAGTGTATAATCGCCTTAATCACCACCCCGCGAATCCCGCGCCCCGCCTGTTATTAAACAGTGAACCGTTGCAATTATGCAAACTCCCTATTTTATAACTATGCAATTATTGTAATGGTCTCCGCGAATATGGAAACCTTTTTGCTGGGCACGCGAGTAACGTTGGCATTAACCTGCTTATTATTATATGGTAATTAAATAGCGAGAGTCTTTAAATTATTTAATAAGTTGAACTTAGGCATGTAACTTTACACCTACTTAATATACGTTTGGGTAGGGTATGTACTACTTAATACACGATTCTCTAGAATTTGATCGATACAATTAAGAGGAAATTATTTTCCACGAATACCATCACAATAACATCGTTTCTCAGAAAGCCGACGGGATATATCCTATTGCGCGAACCAGGACTTGCTTACTCTATAAAGTATTTACTATCCATTACTATCCATACTATCCATTTTAATTTAGTACAGAAAAACCCAATCGATAGAACATAGGTAGTATTATATAAATAAATAAGTATTATAGTATATTATTTCCATAAAATCATGAAGTAAATATGTAAAATAAATGGAAATTTCAAGATTTCCAATTATAAGATTCAATGTAATAACAAAATTATTTTTAACTGTATCACTTTGACGTACCGATACGAGTAATTCGATAATATTAATATATTTATTTTGTTTTCACAAGAATTCACAGCGCAATATCAATACTACATAACTTGTTAATAGTTCATATATCATCAGATCTAGTAGACTATATTCAAACTTGTCAGACGCAAACTCGGTTTCTCTGTTGTTAACGCTGTCGCTCAACTAGAGGATTGTAGTCAATATAGAGAATAAATAAAATATGGGTATTACTATTACTATATACATACTATTACGCCAGTCTCAAAGTTGACATGGATATGTTAATCAATATCTTCAATTTAAATTATAAGCTCTCTTGTCACATATACATATTTGCAGTTTGGTAACAATATCCACAGGTTTAAAACAATATACAATCTGATATATAATAATACAATAAATGATATTTTAAATCCATTATCTACGTAACATTAAAGAAATTGAAATCATTAATAGAATCACTAGCTGTTGCCCGCGGCTCTTACTTTGTGCCGCGGGCGGATGTAGTACACACTCCAGCTTCGAACTAGCTCCACAACCAAAATCACCTCAATCCGTTATGACGTGAAAGACAAACAAACAAACACTTTCACATTTATAATATTATTTATGTATACTTCATTATAGGAACAATGTTAGCATAGTATGTTAACTTGTTCGTTCGTTATAAAAAGCACTGTTCTGCAAACAGTTGAACCCTGAATAACCTTTTATGACAAGCTTTTTGTCTCGACGGCCTGTGATAGACTAATGACCAAACCATTTACCTTCGTCACTGGCACACAAATACCAATGACAAACAAATAAAATATTTATTTATGACCCATTATTATTTTGCATTTTATGCAGGTCTTTTTATAATACCTAGTGAAGAAGGATGTCATACTTTATTGAAGGTTTTTAAGTTTGAACTAATTTGTTGGAATATTCGTTCTATTGGAAAAGTTGTTTCTCAATTTGAAAGTTTACAGGGGCTATAATAGTCCTATCTATTTTCATTAGACTACATTTCAGTGTTACCTATTTACTTGATAACTTTATGAAAATAACTCTTTAAACCTAACCTAACCTGCTTACCAATCTCTATCGTGTATTCTGTTTTATGTATTGTATATGTATTTATATTGTTATATGTATTTATATGTATTATGAATGTCACGTTTAGACAATGTAAAAAACAGATATAAAAATATAAAACGAAAATATAATATATTAACGATAAATTTAGCACAACGCAGAATCCCAAATTATGCCTCGTACGTATTGACCATTTTTTATCCCCGTTACCATTGCCTTCATTTGTATGATAATTAATCTTCATCGACATTTAGCGACAGCGGCTTTGATCACAAAGGATGGGCGACAGTAAAGGGGTCATTTGAGCTTTGTTAGCCCGCAGGAAAGGAGGCGCATCTCTTTGTTTAGTTTTGAAATATCACTCCCGTTGCTAACGAGACTAACCCCCAGCGCTACGGTGAAAAGATCTCACTGCGGTGAGTTCTACGACGTTGAACTTCGTAGCTATATTTATCACGCTACGAGAATTATAACTCGTAGCCGTTGCTTGTTGCTGTTATTATTTTAACTACTATGAGGCAGCACTTGTTACGTTATAACACGGTAAATTGAAATTTGATTTATCGTGAATTCCAGTAATTTGTCAAGGTATTGCTTTAAAATTTAACAATTTTAATAATAACCACTGACCACCACCAGAACATGCTTCGACAACAATTATACCATTTATAAACATGCTCCAATGCAGCAATGCCATTTTGATAACAAATCTGAATATTCTATTAGAAATTCTCGAAGCTTGACATCTGAAGACGGTGAACATTTTAAAAATTCATATTAAGTACGTCATCCTTGCAGTGGATAAAAGGAACTGCAGTCAAGAATATTATTTACGGCAACCTGTTTTATTAAAAAGTTGGCGATATAGAATGAATATTTTCAGATTTCCAATTTCTATATGAATAAATAAATTATCTTTTTTTTTAACATATTTAAGTAATACTAAATAACTCTTAATGTACTTAGGGCCATGTAAAATACACTAATTTTAAAATAAATTAATATCTTTTATAGCTACTATCTAGTTCATATGCATTGATGGGTGGATTTTATTATTTTAGCATCAGCATTTTTTTGCTAAAACAAAGTTGTTTAAAATAGCCCATTGTCTCCATATTACGGTCTCATTAATTGGTTTAATTTTCGGATGCGCCTTTTTCTCTGTACTTACAGTACATTCTAAAAAAATATTTATTTAACTTTATCACAAAATATGTAAAAAGTGAACGTAATCGTTGTAAGTACTTCTTTGGCCATTGATAAGAAATTTATTTGATATTCGTTAAAATGTCAAAGTTTTTTCAAGTTTATCTCAATATACTATTTTATAATGTATGTACAACATCTTAAATAGGTACCTATATTATGACATTTTATTAAGATTGACATTTTACTTAAATAAAGAACTGAAAATCGTAATTTTCAAATATAATTTTCATCGTTTCACGAATGGCCAACGAAAAGGAAATGTCGATAGTATAAATTGTGCAAAAACCTCTAAAAATGCTATAAATCTGCGCCGGTACCTTTCCTACCAAATTACATTTTATCTCATTGGGTCCATCCTTTCACAAATTATCACATCCGTACACGTATACCTATTCACAAACATCCAGTTACTAGAGTGGATTTAGCTTGGAAACTGCTGATTTCTATTTCCGCTCCTTCATTTTGGAAAGTCTTCAACCTTTTCATAAAACAGGAAATTAAATATTGACAAAATATAGTGCTCCGCGTGCGCAAGACGCGGGAATATAACGAAATTCCACCTCGCAAAATTCAGATTCAGGTTTTAAACCCTAAAATGTTATTCTTTTCCTTTCGAAATTTCGAAATTCTCTTGAAACCTGCGATGACTACGTCTTTCTGGATTCTGAAATATTTTTAATTCAGCATTAAAAATTAATTTGTGTTTTAAATTTTAGAATGAAACATGAACTATGTAACGTATTAGATTTCTCACAGTAATCAAAGCAGATATGTAAGTAACTCTTTAAACAAATGGGCCTCAGTAAAATGTAATATTTTGATTGAATATTTTTTATCGAGAAACCTAAAGTCAAAACAAAGATATATAAATATTTATTTGAACGTTAAAACTTTATATAAGAAAAACATTGTATTTTTAAATCATTAACCAATCATTAAGATAAATTCAAATTTATTCACAAGCAATAAAAAATAAAAGTGAGTAAAAATTTATTGGCACAATAAAGGTTCAACATATTGTGGGTATATTGATCTCATGTTATTTTATTTCCTCGTAGACAGCGCAATCGAGGTGTAATACTATTTGTCGAGCGTTCATAGGCTTATTCGGTATGTGAGGGAAAGCTCAACAACCTATTTGCATTTCTCATTTTCGCCCCTCTTGTGCTTTCCCTCGAGTACAATTTTCTGTACGCGTCTCAGAGGACGGAGGTTTTTGCACTCCAAATCGGCGTCATAACTGCGCGACGGCACAGTGGAGGCTAAACTTCGCGACGCGATGTGTCACTACGCGTTTGAAAAAGGCCACATAAATACATACATCAACGTATTGTCGTCATACTGCTTCGCGTTGCTTTGTAGCATTTATAATTCAGCTAGGACGATGGTAACCCTGTACCTAGCGCTGTGAGGAGTGTACTGTGATAGAGGGCTCCTATGTCGCCATGCATTGTCAACGTCACAATGAACGAGTTTATGTTGAGACACAAAGAGGTGTGGTGTACTTTATGTTTATTTGTCAAACGGACTAGTTAAATACGATAATATAATGTGACAAAAATGGTAATTCATTTAGTTCAGTAATATCCATAACATTAAATTACTTCTAAATAGTCTTAATACTTATTTTCCATAAAAAAAATATAAAGACTATATAGAAGTAATATAATCTTATGGATACACATAAAATAATTTCCACGAAAGTTGCGTATAATTATTATTATCTTTGCTTAAATTACCATTCCTATTTACTACTTAGATAAATTGCGAGAAAACGAGACAGAAAAAAGAAATCAAAGCAAACAATCTAAGAGCAATTGTTTGCTCACATTTTCAATTATGTTGTGGGCCCGACTCATCGCTCTCGCCGCCGCCGTAGCGTCTTATCCAATAGTAAACCTCATAGAAATTTCACGCGGTATTCGTTCCCGCTTCACTTCGGGCTATAACTTATTTAAGTAGTAACAAAATATTTTGTTTACGCCTTGTTTAATCTCAACCCTGCAATATCGAACCGAGAGAAAAAAGCAATAAAACGCCTATTTATTTGAAAGCCAACAAGGCTCACAGTAATGAAATTCCTCGCGAAATATTAACGCATTTTTTACAACAAAGAGGTGATGTATTATCAGGATGAAACCCAGGCAGGGCATTTTGTAGTATAGCTTCATATTTACTTTATAGATGGCACGACGTTATGAAGCGATCCTTTATGCTATACGAGGTCATTTCGAATGAAACCTTTATTTCGTCGGCTGCCGTTAAGGCGGATCCGGGCTTTGTAAATGACCCAAAGGAGTGTACAAAATATACGTCTTATTGAAAACAGAATAGTCTCACTTATAACTGTGTTTAATCGCAAAAAAATCTGATATTTTGTAATGTACGAAACCCGATAGGATTAATACGAAATCCTATTTAGAGCAGAATGGTACTCATTTCGATAGAGACTGGTACACTTTCAATTTTGCAAAACTGAATAAACAACCGCTGAAACTCGCGACAGCTTAGCGGATCAATCACGAATAATAATGAATCCAAACGTAAAAGGTAAATCATTTTATAAATCCTAACCCATTTATTCATCGCAATCCCTACAAATTACATGGGGATGTACTGGCGTCGAAACAATCACAGCCGATGATCCGCCCCGTGTTATGCAAATCCTGGATCTGCTCTAGAATCTATAGCGCCATCTGTAGTTCGTTTTGCAAGTAACCCGTTTTGTTTGGGTTGTGTGAATCGCTTTGTTGTGATTATGGATCATTGAATTTCTCTAGTTGATTACCATAAATTGTCCTAAGAGCTCGTTGTTACTTCAAAACTGGGGCGCAATGTATTTGCAATCCACTTTATATTCAGTAGATACACAACTAGTTAATAATAAATTAAAATGAAGAATCCAAAATGTTAATTTGGTTTTTTTAGTCAACATGCGCTCTGGCAAATCCATGTTTAGAGGCAAATATCCGATTGTGCTAAAAATAATCCAGCCAATCAAATCTGTGGTAAGGATTTAATATACTTGTGGGTAGGTATTAGTGTTATGCCACTCCAGCACAACGGTATCATGAAAATTGTACAGGACTTTATAAAGTTTGTCGAGGGCAGCCATAGTTCTCCAAGCCGGAAATTGAATCCGGAACTTGACGAGGTAGCTCGTGTGCTCTAATACGAGTAACATAGACTAAAATTGTTGCAAACATATCCAGGCTTTGTTAATACAAATTGTTAAATTGTTTGCTTTTAATTGAAGTTGCTTGTCAAATGTTTACTTTTATTATTTCGTAACATTTGTAACAAAAGCATAGCAATCCCTAATATATCGACCTAACGACACCCACCTAACGGCCTTAATTATATAATTAATTTGCTTGTAAAAATGTTTATCAGTGTGACATTAGCTGTGGCTACGCTTCGCCCGCTTTAGCGTTATAATTGACCTCGCGGATTTTAAATAGTTTATGTTCCATACACAATTTAAAATTCATCAAAATGGCCCAGCAGTTTAACCATGAAAGCGTGATAGAAAACTTTTTCATTTATAATATTAATATGAAAGAATGGATAACAAACTCTGCTGAAGTTGAAGGCTATACAGTATATACTCTAACATCACAATGTTCATCACAAAAAACTAATGACCTTGCGTAGCTTAGCGTTATCGAAACAAAACACAATCATTTCACAGAGAGGAAGACGCGGGGTATCGCAGGCATCAAGAATTAAAATCGTCATAACTGCAACGGAAATCGAGTGAGCGGAGCATCCACCTGGCGCAGAGCACATGAATACACGAGCCACAACGCGATGTGTCGCGCAGACAAACGACTGCACATTGAACATACTTCAATTTTGAATGTTTGCTCACTATGCTTGTTTCTCGATCGAGGCAGAAATTTTGCACTACAGAAATGTAGCTATAAATATCTTTGATTTTATATTATGGTGGAGCTTTTCTATGTAAGTAAATCGAGAAATAATGAATGATTGAACAATTTTGTATCTTCTTTTACATAGTTCAACAGTTCTTCTTTTATATAGATATTATGGAACAGCTCCACCATAAAAAATGAAAGATACTTGTAGCTATTTAATACATACTTTCTATATATAGCTACATTATTTTTAGAGTAATAAAAAGTCAAACAAACCCGTCATAAGAGTACTTTAATATTTCATAAAGAGCTCTCGAATATACAGTTCTATTCAGCACCGCACTGATTTGCGGAGAGTGACAGCACTCACCGAGGAGCCTGCAGCGGTCCTCCACCGTGCTATTGTTCTCTCTCTTTACAATCAGTACATGTACCTACGTATATTCCCGGTGTTTAAGCTATCCTTATCCCGCACTAATTAAATAAGATGTATTTTTCTTATGTATGTAAATTGATTATTAACTTTATAAAAAGAAACATTAATGTCTGAAACTCCTTCAATGATACTTATCAGTATAATAACCAAGACCTCACTTGCTCCTAATGAATTGACTGAATGTGTTATAAGTAAACTAGCTGTTGCCGCGGCTCTGCTCGCGATAGAATGATTATTTTTCCTTTTTTTTTTCTAACTTTCACCTTTCATTAGAGGAATTTAGGTTTAAAAAAGAAACAATCTATTCCATAATTGGTCCAGTGATAAAGCCTTGGTGGCGTGACAAAAAGACTAGCGCAATTATGATATTAGTGTGAATAGTTGAAAAATAAGCCACCGCCGCCTGTGGCCGGTCACATTTCCTTTTAACATAGTTTAGGAGTGACCGAGGACTCAATGACGATGCGCTTTTCACATTACCTGAACTTCCTTTGATGTATTCAAACTCATCTGCCATGTCAAATCAAACTTTATCTACAACATGACATGGTTTAAATTCAAATACGGCCGTTCTAGCTTCGGTACGGTTCGATACAAGTTTAAACTTATTTCTCGGTGGCCTGCATAAATTCATACCTAACTACGGGGTTCCACAATAATATCATGGAGATAATACTGTTACGAATTACTTAACTACTTTAGTTACTTCATACATCATAATTTGCGTGATAAACAAAATTTTATTCTGGTTATTACAACACAATATCACTGCACTCTATCTGTAGTTTGAACAACCTATACCAAAAAATATTATAATATAATAATAATACCAGAAATCGTTTAGTTAAGTCTTGTACCTCTCCTCTTACTCATGCTGGAGGCTACAACGCGACAAGAAGCAACTGCTTATTTAATGTAACAAAGAAAATCATCTTTATAGCCTGAGGTAGCATTTTCGTAAACAGGTGTAAAATGGATCGTTATGTGGCCAAATTACCATAATGTCTGTTGTCAAAATATTCGCCCGCCAGAACAGAATATGTAATGAGTGGGTCGACTCAGCGCAGATTCTGCGCGTTTATGTGACTTGATGTTCGTTAGAGGTGAGCCTGTAATTTTATGCAGCCATAAATTTAATTTATACATTGCTGGATTCAGCCGTGTAAAGGTTCGGTTATAAAATGTAAGCGGGATAGTCATAATGAAGACAAACTGAGCACTGTATTCTTGCATGGAACTCCTGTTGGTAACGGCTCCAATCCACAGCTGCGCGCGAACTATCAAACCCTGCTTTGTATCGCATTTTAGGGACGCACTATGGGGACTCAGTTGCCATTTAAATTTCGATATAGCCAAATAATTTACGATTAATAGTTACTTCTTCGATAAAATAAATATGACAATACAGTACATTCGTTTGGAATTTTATATTTTTAGATTTTATAAATACTTTGACATTAAATCTGTATGTACACACTTTTCCCATATTGATGTAGTGTATCGCTAGAGACGTGTACTGGTTGCCATCGTTGAATGCTGCAGTGTTAATTCTAGAATAACTGCCATGCATGTATAGTATAGCTTACAAATATTACACTGTAATGGCCTTTACGCGCTGGCGCTGCTCCAACGTCATTATGTTCGCTTAACATTTATTTTCCTCTTTAATCAATATCGTTAAACAATTTAATTATACAATGGGCTTATAATCGGCAGTATAGTGGCATCTAAATTAAAGCGAAATTAATTTCCATCGAAATCGGTGGGTATTATTTACTTCGGCTATGGCGCAGTCATTGCCAAATTGGCTTATGCATCTAAAGTGTGTGCACTATCTGATGATCACGTATATTGTTCATTTTATAATAGAAACATTTATGGTGACACTTAAATATGCGTTATTAATTTAATACTTATTTAAAAGCCGTAGTAGGCAAGTAAATCAATTAATTTCTTGTCCTTACATTAGCTAAACTCTCAATTTTTTTTCACAAATCGGATTTCTTTTTGGTATGCATAGTTAAAGGCAATACAAGATTGAACATACAAATATTTTCGACGACCGCAGTTGATGCGGTATAAATTGCTATTGTAAAATTTTGCAGCGGAATCCGAATCGATGTGGCATGTACTAATATCAATAGCCATCTAAATCCCTGGACTGGCTCCTGGCCTCAAGCCAGTCTGATTCTGTGCTTCTTCAAGCGCGGTTAATGTCGTTATCCAACTTAAAATTTTATAAACCCGACTAGCAATCGAGTAAGCGTACGTTCATAGCAGTCTTATTTTCAATGAAATCTTGTTAAACCAATTAAGTACTAGTAACTTTAATACTATCATCACACACCCTTAAGTATAAGTAAATATGAACAATGAGATATTAAATTGGTAATGGAAATTAATTTAGGCCCTGCAAACAAATTTATGAAGGGTACAAAAAATTATTAATAAAATATGTTATTTGTACTTTATGAATATAACCTTTAAGTTCAGAAAATTGAGCAGATATTCAAAGGGGTAAAAGGGTAAAATTCAATGGCGCGTGCCGACCGCACTCCAAACGGTCTCAAACACAACCTCAACAAATAAACTGTATTTATTTAAGTTCATCTGTCTCCAGCCCCCCACGGACATCTGAGCTAACTTTTACAGATACGGTTATTACTATAAACTTTGCCAATCAACTGATAATGCCAACAGCTAGCGAAATAATCATATTTACTCGATCGATAAAGATAACAAAATCAACATGTGAGAAAACTTAATTAGTTTCATCCCGCTAAGGTGGCTGAGTTATTTACAGCTTGAACTGCGATTGAGAATATACCGTACAGTACATATCTATAAATTAGTGGCATGTTTTTTATATCTGCATTTGATCAAAGATTCCATTCATACAAAAACATCTTCAGCAGACAATACTGTGTCTAAAAATTGATAAAACAAAAAAGTTAACTTTTCTTTTGTTCTCTATTATATTATAAATTTAAAAGTTGAGTGTGAGAATGTATGTGTGTATGTATGTTAGTCTTTCACCCGTAATTTTCTGGATGGATTGTTATGTGGTATATGGGTAGAATATAACTTGGAATAACACACAGGGTACTTTTTATATCGAAATTCTCACGGGAGCGAAGCCCCGGCACAGCTAATATATTATAAATTACCTACGGCCTACGTAGGAATTAAGCCTTTTGTTCATTATAAAAGTAACCTCTGTGTACGAATTAAGCTTACAAAGCAAAATAAAAATTTTATGAACATGCTGTTTTATTCGAACATCAGGAACTTTCTTTTTCGTCGTAATTACTAACAAAAAATGTAAAACCACTGTAACAGTTCTAAGTTAATGTTACAGTTATTCGCGTTAGGAGAGTTCCATACAATTTATAGAATTCTTATAGATTTTCCTGTAATCATTTTTTTTTTTTAATTTTAGGCTCAGTAGTTTCAGAGATCCACACTGTCGACGAACTCAGACACATTCGCGAGTGCGTGAACTCATTTGAAGTACCAGTAGATTCGAAGCAAATTGGCTGTGACAGACCGACGGACAGACACACGAGTGATCCTATAAGGGTTCCATTTTTTATTTTTTGTACAGAACCCTGAAAACCATTTTCTTCATTTAACACGTTCCCGTGATTAAGACCCGCCCCCACAAAAAAGCGGAAAAAAATTGTGGAGGCATTGGTCAGTTTTCTCTGAAGTAAAAATACCTGCGTCACGGTAACTGCCGCCATAAATCTCCTACTTCCGAGGAGATTTCTCGTCGGGACGCTCTTACAAACTTTTAGTACGTGTGCTCGAGACAGCCGTCCCACATTTTCAAGTGCTCCTAAGGATTTTTGCCAAATTATGGGTAAGTATTTGTCCCTTTTGCGAAACTCCGCTAAATTAAGCGCGTGGTCGAGACACTAACTCGCCGGTGAAAGGTTTCGTGAAAAATGGAAAAGGTTTGTAGACTTTCATCTTAGCTTTATGATTACTCAGTATTTCATGGATATTTATTCTTGTTTATGGAATGAGAGCGACCAATAAAGTAAGTAGACTATTAATAGTAGCATGTTTAGTAGGTACTATTAAAATCTCAACAAGGCATTCAAGTTCAAATCTAATATAACTAGTCCCAGTGGTTGGAGTATAGTTACTATAGCTATATTTTTGATATTCAGAGCTTTTCAAATCCATAAATGTAAAACTGTTTGGTTTTTATATATACTACTTTTTACCGTGGATGGAGCTGGTTATTATATTATTATTTTCTTCTTTTATCTATGATATTAATAATATGATATTGACATAAAACATTTCAATTGTTTTCTTAAAAAGATTTGCACAGTTAAATAAAATCGTCTACGTATCCAAATTGATAGCACAACATGTTATGTAAACATAACCAAGAAGGCAGTTCCAAGACCGGAGAATCAAGATTGAGGCTTTCTATTAAAACCGCTGCAATCTGGCTGAACTGCCGCTGTAACGTTTAAATGACCCCATTTCATATTTTGCCGTTTCGTACAAATTTCTATTATACTCCAATATTATGCAAATAAGAGTAATAATCTTTAATTGCTCTGCCAACGCCGCTGCGGCAAAACTCGCTTGTAAAAACAAAATCTCACTTTCCTTTTTTCCTGCCTTTATTTGAACAACATTTAAAATGGCTTTCATTTAAATATTTTGTTATTCATGTAAATATTCACGCCTATTATATTCACGCCATTCTATGAATGATGCTGAAATAACGTTTTTATTCATCAAAAATTTCATGATTGAGTTTTAAATAAGTATTTGTGTTCCTCATTGTTATTCAATCCTTTTATTTTAAACTTTCCAACCATTTCTAAACAACTGGCGAAAATAGGAGAAAAAATCGCTTGATCCGACCAGCAGGATTATATAATCAGCCCACGGGCAACAAACGATATTTTTATTGTATTTTCGTGGTACCTATGTGATAATATTCAAAGTCTCAATTCATGTACCTTGTCGAAATACGTTCAGTAGATTTTGCGTGCAAGATTGAGTAGGTAATAAACATTATCTCGTCTAACATTTACACTTTCGCATTTAGCGCATAATTATGAAGAGACTTACAAGTCATCATCAATTCAAAGAGGTTAATAGGTGATTATTGTTAGGTAAAGCGGAAAAACTAACGAACTAGCAGTAACTTCCAGCTACTCTCTTCAGCTACTCTTTGTTCTCTTACGCAGGAGAGTAACTTTTAGAATGTAAGATGAAAATGAATTGCAAAAGGTATAAAGTGTAAACAATTATGACGAATTTCCAAATAACTGAATAAGGAAATCATTTCAGGAGAAGATTTATTATATTCCGTGTTTGTTTTCCGGAATTCTCAAATTATCTCTAAGTAGGAGTACGCAGATTTCGTTAATATGCAGATTCATGCAAATTGACAGAGAAGCAGGGAACTGATGACGATGCCGCCCCTTTTTGCGGGGTTCAGATGCAGAATCTCAGATTAAGAATCATATTACGTTTCGCTTCATTTCAATATTTTAATTCTTTCCTTGAATCTTAAATCTAGAGTACAACTTAAGCTAAAGCTTTTTAAATAGAAATAAATGTATTCATAGCATACAAATATACATTACAGAAATTGAAGAAAATCTTAATTTTACAAAGGTACATTAAATACGAGTATGCTACAAAACTCAGCTTGTGCCATGACGTCCGTGGAGGTTTATAATAAAAGCATTACAATAAAACTAAATGGGTGAACTAATAAATTCACATCAATATACCTATCGCTGCGCTCGTTCTTCTCCCGTTCCTAGCACCAGCAGTTTTCAATCTATCCTGCCTAACCAACCACCAGTATGACCTTTTTCGTCTATTAACAGTAGTTCAGTTAGTAGACCGGTTGATAGGACAAGAGCAACTTCTGGGTAGCTTTTACTTTCCGAAACAGAAAATTTCATATCATAATCTTACGTGTGTAACCTCAGCACACTTCAACAACAAAAGGTTAGAAGAAATCAACTTTCATACACTACTTATGGCCTTCAGTTGAAATATCCACAAAAGTATTTAAAAATTGTTGGTAAGTACGTTGTATTTATTTTCTCTACTTACAGAAAAGAACGCATAATAAGGATATATTTACAAAAGTGAACCAACAAACATTCAACTCACTGTCGCCGACCGCGGGTTTGACCTCAAATAGCCCAAGGATAAAACGAACTAAAACATTCGTGTATCCAAAGGAACAAAATCCAATATAGTCCTTTTCACTAGCTCTCCTTTAAATGTAATACGAACAACGTGTACACGTTGTTCGTATTTGACACGTACGAAAACTATTCATGTAGGTATATATCTTTACGGAACATTTAAAGCGCTTGAACTTCGATCGCATCCAGCTATTCAGCGTAAAAATTATTTCAACACCATTACCTCGCAGCTGCCACTCCAAACTTTTATGTGTCTGCATCAAAATATACCTACTACGTAGAATCCCTCATTTAGGGCTCCATTTTGTTAAATGATAGCTACTTTGTTGCATGATACTGCTTACTGTAGTTATTTATTGGCCGTATTCCTAGACCTTGCCTTACTTACAGTAAGTAGCCTTCCTCTACAATTAACCTGTGCCTTCCATATAAATACATAAGTTTATTACAACATTGAAAAATTCATGTAATAATTTGAATAAATAAAGAAATTAAATTGTTCGATTCTGTATATCGTTCATAGAATTCCTCCCGAAATTCTTCCCAAAAGGCAATTTACATAAATAACAATTACTAATAATGTTTATTACATTTTGATTTCCAAGACATAATTTCCTTTGTCCGTTTACTTTCCTCGGAGTTGTAATTAATGTCTCGGTAAGGGGTTGATTACATTGAAAGCAATTCGATCGACGGCGATTACTTCCTCGTTACAAAACAACTTCCCCCGCCCAGAACTCTGGAACCTAGAAGCGCCACCGTAACTTTTGCAATCAACTTTTATTTTTCCTTAGTTGTCAACAAAGTTAGGTGAATTACATCCATTAATTTACATCGTTTAGCTAAATTGCTTTTCGATCAATAAAATTGTGGTAGACATTTCCAGATACATAACTTCGATAAAACGATTGATTGATTTTTAAAACGTGTCGAGTTTTTAAGAATCCGAAGTACCTAAATAAGGACCTTTATTAATAATCATTGTTTTCATTAAGAACATGTAACCTAGACACACGATGAAAATGAGACATTATTCATCTCATGGAATGTAAATATCTAAGTATGTTTTTGACTTACCTAAAGTTTTTATGTTATCCTAAAACTAGACACAAAACACTACAATCATTTGTTCGATTCAGACAGGGAATAACTCATTGAAAGTTGACATTTGGACGGGATGAAAAATACACATACCTGCATTATGTTGGAAAAGCTTAACGTTGAAATGCACTCAGTCCCTCTCGTTTCAAAATAATAATAATACACAAAATAGTGATAATATAAACATATTTATAATAAAACTTTGATACAAAAAGCAAGAGCACTCTTGAAAAGTTTACATAAGCCTGTAATAAATAAACTACTGTAGAACTAAATTAGGAAATAATAGGATCGTCTCTGACACTAATCATATTAGCTTTAGTAATTGTGACTTTGAAATTGTGAATTTAGTTCATTCTCCAAATACCTTTATATATGTTACGGCTAATCCCCAAAGTGCGGCTAAGTTTAACTAACTGAGACCTTCTGTCTGTCTGACCTAGGTGTAGCCGCACTTTGGGGTTTAGTCGTAACATATGCATATTATTTGAAATACTAATTTGAGTTCACATGTGAATTGATTTGTTGTCTCCCGTAGCTATCTCCGTATTCTCCGTGTTTGTTCCGTCGTCGTTCTGAATCCGCCTGTCCACTGAGATTTCATCCAATGCAAATCACAAGTGCTATTGTTTATTTTGTTAGGAATACTGCTTTTATCTAGGCTGCCGCATCGCGCTGGCTTAGCTTAATTCGAGTAGTTGAAGCGGGGCCTGCTGCGCTATAGTTTATAGTCCCCTTCATATTATGTTAGGAAGACAAGCATAACGTCCCTGCACTGGAAAACTTTGTTGTATCAGAGTTTTTAACTTTAATATGTAGTTCGGTCGCTCTTTTATCTGGAATATTGCGATTTAGTTAATCGATAACAATAATTTTGAAATATTAGATATTACAACAATCTAATTATTACCACGATTGCAGATGACTTTCACGGTCAACGTTGTACTAACTTACTTATGTAAAATATTGTCTAAACTGAGGGTATTGAAATCTGCACTCAGTGCTGTCGACAAGCTGCATACAATTATTACTTGTGGGATAGGTAATTCAATTAAAAGGAATGTATTACATATTCATCAGCTTGTTAATTAGCTGCCTATCCCTCGCCCGCCGCCAACAGTTGGCCCAATGAATAATATACAGGGAGTACCTGAATTAACCCAGAGGCGGTACATCATTATCATGTTCGTGATTTTCAATCACATGCAAAAATTATGGTAAGTTGTACTTACTATTTTTGTGAATTTAAATAAAATATGAATAGTAATAAAATTCATTTATTTCAGGCAATGTAACAAAGGAAACAATATAATATAATAATACATGTTAATGACTTATAGACCTTAAAATTTTACCAGCAAGAACAATATATTATCAGGGTTAAATTAGGAAAATATTTGGTAAGTAATGTCTGCACTCAAAGATCAATAAAATAGAAAAAAATCTGCACTAGAGATTGAAGTAAAATTCAGTCTTCTTCTAAATTCAAAATGCTTGTCATATTTGGTCTTATCATGATCACTTTGTTCCTATCAATACAATCATGCTATTCGAAACAGTGTATTCCTATGGAACCTTGCCAAAAAATATCTAAATGACGTGTCCCACTGAAAACAAGTACACAACACAAAAATGTTCGAGTTTTATCTTTATATACTATTGTTTTTTAGAAATTTACTGATATTTTTGTTTAAGATCTCTAGACTAAGACTAAGACTTCTGTATTTGTATATACAATATGATGGATCATAGGAACGTTTTTAACCATTATTTTCGAACCACTACTTTTACTGTAAATGCATCAAAACAATTATTAAAATTCCTTTTTAGTCTCTCACTTTCCGTGATTTCGTAAATGATTTAATCAGTCTTAGTAGAGATCAGTACATCTAGTTTTTGGATTAAATCTAGTAGTAAGTTATTCAATGTAATCAGAGCCTTAATAACAATGTAGCCGACTCGAAGAATGAAGACACTGCAAATAAAACGCCAAGTACTCGGGACGGGACACCACACAGATGAAATTCTTTGAGCCGTGTGACGCGAGTACGTAATTAAAAGCCAACTCGTTAGTGCAGTGTCGGCCATGTTACCGAATGTTATCCGGCCCATCCTCCCAGCCACCTGGATGGAACTCAATTAGCAACAATTATTCCACGACGACACGGCGCTCCACCCAAAACTTTCCTAGACTATTTCGTAATTAATTTTGTTTCCAACCCGACCCCAACTTACCGCGGTTTGACTTTACACCATTTTATACCCGTCTTTAAATTTTCATTTCCCATTTCTATTTATAGAAAATTTCACTTAAAATTAACCCCCTATTGTGCAAGAATTATATCAAATAGAGTCATAAAGGAAACTTTCCAATGGTTTTCGCGCCCGCTACTGCGTAGTGGTCCATAACGACCATATAAGGCCGATTGCTTTCTTAAACTTATCCCATTTGTACCCCCAGCATGAAGGAATCGGAACTTCTTTATAGTGCCAAACTTGCGAATAAGAACAGCTATCTCCATTTCTATAGAGTTTGTGAGTCCAAACTAACTACTATTCATTTATTTTTGTTTGCCTAATCTCACTATAATTTTGGTATTTCAGATAAAACTTACTTTTATTAAATTAATTCCCATTTTTTACGAAAGAAAAATAAGGCTGTCATCTGGTTTCTATCCTTGTACACACGTACAACTACTCGCACTCGTACTTCGCCTAAGAAATACTGCTTTTAATAATCAGCATTAGGAACCTAATGGTGCATGCATTACTGTAGATTCGAGTTTAAATAATGAGGTCATAATTACACGGGTTCCATTTAAGTTATAGAAGGCTTCGTCTCGGCACTTGGCCCTTGCTTATTGCTTGAAACAACGCGTGAATTGTCCGCTGGATGTAAAGTTCAGTATTAACATAGTAAGGAACCCATTTCCATTATCATCCCCAATTTCGTGCTCGGGAGGCACTTAAGCACTTAATGGATCTCGGCTCCCCGTAATTTACCGGGACGTTGGATTGAATAAAATCGTAAATCTTAATACCAACGAAGCAAAGGTGTTATTACTAATAATGATTCGCGGTTATTCATCCTTGAAAACCAGATCACCTCCAGAAGAATGTAAGGATGTACAGAACAAGACGATATTCTAATTTAAGAAGTATATATAATAAGAGCAATACAGATTTGTTAGGCTCCGTTCTTGATGATAAGCTCTTCAAGTTATGGTCGCCATCCATGTTTGATGAAGTCTTCTTGGTTTCCGCGGACATTTCTCAAACAATATTGAATTAGGCCGCGATGACCACTTCACATCACGTGGTCTGCATGCCAGTTTTGTTCAATAGTATAAAATATAAAATGCAAGCCACCAGCCTGAAATCTCTTTCTTAAATCTTTTCTCCTGTTTTCCTTCTGTCTGTGCTGCATTAAAGAATCAATCCACTCGCAATACCTCACCTCGTAAAATACTAACCAAAGTCACGACAACAGAAACACAGAACTTTAAAGCCTTTCCACGGAATAAACAAGTTCCACGCTAACAAGACAAGAGTCGGCGATACAAAAATGTTACTGTGAGACGAAAGAAGACCAGTTAAATTTAGACTAGACTTCGGTGGGCTGGGAGCAGACGGCGGCTGAATGCAGGTTTCCATAAATAAAATGGATCGATACGTTAAGCGATGCTCAGTATGCTCAGTCTCCTGGGGGCTGACACGAGCTCTGATCAAATTATCGTGTTGTGCCCCGGTATATTGTTTTATTAATTAGCCAGACATGTCTGGTATTAGGATGCGTTATAGGTCGTCTAAATGCATTATTACCATATGCAAACCAAGTGAATCTCATATTTACCTTTCTTAACGATTTCACAACAGCTATTCTTATTATTTTAATAAAAATGGTAAAATTATTTTCAGTTGTCGTTACGGAATTTAAATATTTATCACTTTCGCCTTGGAATAAAACTCATGAGAATACCTGGATTCTGGGTTCTCAATAACCTTGGGGACTGGTTGCGCTTTGTGTGCGCTATTTGTCAATAACAACGCAACGTTAGCGATGAACTCCAAGGAGGCTTCGATTAAGATATATTTTTTCAAACCGGTTAGTGATTATTTTATCAAGTTGAAAATGACACATCTTTAAATATGAATATTTCTTTGAGTGTATGTGTAGTACAATAATTTAATTGCGAAGTTTTTTTTCATTGAACACACAGAACCTTTTGAACTGCAGTGAACGACGGGGCGGACTTTGGCATTTCCGTCGAACTTCCCATTCGGAATACATTTCAGAATACCTAGGGGAAATACAAATTGTAATACAGCACAGCAATAAAACATTGTTCAACGTGTTTCTATGTAAATCCCCTAACTACACTTGAGCCGAGGATCCCCGGTGACTAGTAGTTCGAGTTTATCCAGGCACCCGGGTAATACGTCGCCGACATTGTAATCTTAATAATAAGTAATTTACGAACCACACATACATGTACGTTTATTAGTATGTAATCAAATTAAAACTTTGTTATTTCTATTCGATTGAAAAATTCACGCATCATCGGAAATTACTGTTTAAACTATTCTATTATAAATATTTACTTAAATAACAAATGTTTGCCTTCAGTAAAAATATTTAACATAAAACCTCAATCTCCAATTAAAACAAAAATCCAATAAGTCATTAAAATGTACGCCAGCCAGAACCAAAAATCTAGTTCCATTTTCTTCTCCCTCCTAAGCAATAAATTTCAATGGTTTCCGGTTATAATATAAATTAAAATTTTCAACTAACATTAGAGCAAGCCTCACAATAATGCTAATTAAAGATTTAAGCCCTTTTTTACAGGCTAAAAAAACTTTATACCTGAATTTCTAATAGGTAAAAGTACTTGAATTTGTAACAAAACGCCAAGCCTTATATAGCTGTAGATGTGAGTTCAAAGGAATCGAATGAGGCGGCCTCGGACGAGACGCGGAGTCCAGTGTCGTTATTCCAAACGAGTAGTTTCCCTTGTTAGCGAGCGATATTTAGTCCTTTGTTTCTCAGACAAAAGAGAAAATTGTCATATTAGGTAAAATGATTTGGGGTCCCGGCTCTGTTCACAAACACAAATTATATGACTAAAGGCGCCGATCGTGGGCTGCCGATTATGTGAGATCGTCGCTCGCGCGTCGATCACTTCGCAATTTTATCTAACGACGAGCCAGACTCGTTTTCGAGGATACGATGGCTTTACTGGTGAGAAATACCATCGTTATTTTATTATGGAATCGCTCGGAACAACGATCGAGATTCGCATTACGTTTATTACATCATCTAGCTAATACAGGTATTAGGATAACAATAAGGAATCGATTCTATTTTATTGCTGACTAGTTGTAACCTAGGGGCTTCTCTATTTCTACTCTGCATGAATTGACCAATTAAAAATGAGAAATTTAAAGTTTTCGTGTGAATCTGACGAATTAATGAACATGATAAAACTATAAAATAGACCAGTCTTCTATAATTCCTAACTAATACATAATCTAAAGACAAATGCATACAAATATCTAAAGTATTTGAATTGAAATTGAATGTAGATATGTAGATACATATTTAACGCTTATGTAGATACATATTTAATGCTTACTATATTATGTGATGCTATCACATAATATAGTAAGTACTAATTAGTTCAACCGCAATAATTTCAGTCAGGTATATGTTATATACGTACATACGCACACAGCTCGAGGTAATTAGTTTTGAATCTGTTAAAGTCAAAACTTATAACTAGGCAAAACCACAAATGGCATGCACGAGCCACATATGTGCGTACATATAATAAAATTACATTAATCCTACTAATATCATAATCGTGAAAGTTTGTGCTAATGTTTGTACAAACTGCTGAATGTATTACAGTGAAATTTTGTGCATCTTATCTCAAAATTCGTAAGGTTCATCTAGTGTACTCACTGCGTATTGTTATCGTTTCCACATAACATTACTGTCTGCTGCAGTGGTCACTAGCACTTCGGAGATAATCCGATTACTTACAGCGTGAGCTGCCGAGCCGGCTCGGTCTCACCTGGATTAACGGATTTCGTTACCAATTTAAAGAAACATCCTCATTATAACTGTTCAACAGTGACAAGCTCAAGATAAGCAAACAGCAGTCAAAAAATAGTATATATAAATAATAATATACTATTTTTTGACTGCTGTTTGCTGTCACCACAGGAAATCATCCAATTCATCCCGCCATCTCTTTCGCGTTCTTCCCGTACCCCTACGCCCTTTTGGCAACCTTCCGAGCCGGGCGAGCCACTGATGGGGAAGCTTTTGCCCAGCAGTGGGATACAAATATAGTCTAGAAAAAAACTATTTGTGAAAATAGTCTTAAGAACATATTACTCATATGGAAAATGGGAAAATATAGAATTCCAATTTTCTATCGTTAATAATAACAAAGATACCTACTCGTAACTTCTAAGGTCGACTTTAGAATCCAAAAATCCAAACAGATAGCCAGTCAGAGCAAGTCTAATATTCACGGAAACTGTATCTTTCATCCGTGATGTGAATTTTCTTCCGAGTTCAAAGACATAAATCGCATTCTGTCTCAAAATATAAACGCAGTGAGAGCCGAGCGCATTATATTAAAAATTTAATAATACGCAAATAAGTCAGGACTCGAGATAAGAAAATTTGAATTAATCTCAGTAAACCCATTCCTGTAGATTCAATTCAATTCCTTATGATAAAGTGAGTTTGTGTTAGGTTAAGCTACAAGTAAACCTTCGAAACCTAAAATACATATTTACTGCACCCTCTTAGTTCACTTCTTTCTCTTTCCACCCAGATATTAGCTTGAAGAAATTGCTTTCGCGATAAGTTCACATTTGCGCTCATTCATTTTTGAATACCAGGTATAACTCAAATTTCTTCTGTGAATGGTGCAATAAAGAACTCCAAATAACTTCATGATTAATTGACATGACAACCAGAGTTCGCCAAGACATCACACAATCGCCTTGTCACAGGTCCAGGAAATTTGTGGAATTCGTGTCATCTCATATTACATTAGAGATATGAATATGTATATATGCGCAATAGCACAGATTGATGGCATGCCTTTGAAATATAATCTTCTACCCTTCTACTCTCAGAGTTGAGTTAGTAAATTCAAAGCAAATTTATATTAAAAAAAAACTTATTCATAACCGGGACATTATAAACCGGGATAACTCTAGGGAAGAGAGAGAGAGAAATGGTAGAAAATACCTACAATAATGGGGACACGATGTACCTGAAATTACAGTGAAAATAACTATTCACCCTCCGTCGACCCGGGAACGGGAAAATGAGAAATGGTGGCTGCTGGACACGTTATTATGAGCACTCCATTAAACTTGTCGTAACTTTTGTATCACGGATGTGTAGCGGGCCCTGCCTCGCCAAAATATTCAATTGGCGTATCCTCTGGTTGGCCGCGAGCCAGCCGCCCTGCATATTGATGTGCCAACTTTTACCGCCGACGCAGCTCATCGCAAACTTGAACTGTGACCTGCCAAACGTAGCTTATGTGGTACTTGCATCATTTTAATGAGGTGTCTTACCACGAACAATCAGGTTCGTACGTTAATATATGTGTAAGTAGGTATATATAGCTGTGAACATTCCGTAGTGAATAGATATCAAGAACAAAGCAGGTCATGATCGCAAATTCCATCTTTACCCTTGGCCTTTTGTCGGTGACACCAGTTATTAGGTACCGTGATCGTGTTGAAACTTCTAAAACTTATATTTATAAATTAATCTTCTTTCTGCCTTGGCGTTGGTATCCATGAGTTGCAAAGATGCGTTTGTTACATTTTAGTTTTATTGTTGAAATAAATATTTGTATAACGCATTATACAAAATTATAGTGCCTGGTTATTATGTTAACATCGCAATCTAAACTTTAAATAAACTTGTGGGGCTACGCACAATGTAGGGTTCCGTAGTTTACTACAACAACTACACAAGCGGATTGGATCCACTGACCGAGAGTTTCGTACCATGCCACCAGTTTTCTAGTAGAATACACTAGGTCAACTATAAGTCGTATACTTATACAACCAACTTAGGTGTGATAGTTCTCATTTCGTTATATACGAGTACTAATGCCGTAGAAATTTCTAACAACAACCCCTTCGTTGGTAGAGGAAGGGACACTGGAACCTAACGAAAATTGGCACTTTAAAGCTTAATAATTTACAGACGGTTTAATAAATGTAATAACCATTCATATTTTTGAAACGCCTATCCCACATTACAGCAAAGATAAAAAAAACATTCCAACTTCACGTGTAGGGGAGGTACCCTAAAACATTGGTTTTTTCTCAAGATTTTATTTGACTCCGTGAATAATCTGTCATACCAAATGTTTGGTATGCCAAATTACATCAATCTAGTACTAATCGTTTTTCAGCCGGACCGCGAATGAAAGGACAGGCGGATATAGGGAAATTATAAAGGTTCCTTGTCTAAAGGACTACAGAACCCTAAAAAACTATATAATAAAGTTAAATTTAACTACTTTTTCACTTTTTGATCTCAAAAGCGAGCAACTCACTCGTAATGAGACGGCTATTGACACAAGACTGCCATTTATTATCATGGCGCCGTATAAAGCAAACTATCCGCTTCCATAAATCGAAGGAAGATCGAGCTGGCTTGATGGATGGGCCTTGAACAATCTTCTTCGAACTTCAACGCACACAGAACTCCGCAAACTTGGAAGAATAAAAATGTTGGGGCCGCTTCAGGACTATTATAACGCAGACGACGACGGCGATGCTACGATATTTAGCAGAAAATCTGTTAATATTTAAATTTTCAATAAATATCGTTTGATATATAATATGGACTGGATCTATAGCAATTAAATACAAAACTACACAGTATTTAGTTGCTTCAGATCCTATCCATATGTTAGTTTACGCTATTTACTCAATTTATAAACAATCGTTTACTTGCAGAGCAGTTAATTTACATACTTACATACTTACCTTACGTAAACGATGAATGAAATCGCTTTTCTTTCTATCGGAAAGAAGAAAATCCTGCCAAGAACAAAGAAACGTTTCAACTTTTAAAAGCTTCGCTGACGCCTGCCAGCAATTATAATATCAAAAGAATCACTTAGTTAGTATACCCCTCCAGCTTTAGATTATATTTTCTTATTTTCATGATGCTTTTTTTACAACATAAAGAAATTATTATATTCAAGAAAGGTTATTCCAAAAGCAAAATATTACAGAAACAGTAATTATAAACCACAAATATAACCATGTTAAAAAATCTATAAATTTGAGTAGAACAATTACTCTCGGCGGTTATTACTTTTCGCTAACAGGAATTTTCTGGGAAATTACCTACGGTTCACCGGGCCGGCTCAAACTTTGTTATATTTCTCGTTACCCAAAGAGGCAAGAGTGAAACTTTCTCATGTTCAACTCGTTTGCGAAGCCCGCGCTATCACGCCCCAGAGGCCCAACCTTTTTCTTATAGGCATCCTGTAATATGGACACGAGTACCGACCAACTGGAAATACTTCATCTACATACGTATTTACCGACTCATATCAATGGTCCGACCCAAATCTTTTTTATCTTTAGATATAGTCACTTCTTCAAGTTTCTTGAATTGTCTGTTGAACTGGCGTCGAAAGCTTGGAAAAACAAATGTTTTATTCGGATTTTTTTTCAATTTACCTACAAGAGAAAGATTCAAGAAATGCATCTTGGGAAATACATATTTTTCAAAAAATCTTTCTGAAATAAAAACAACTTAGAAAAGTGTGATTTTGTGCTCAATTGACCATGCCATGATAAAAAAAATGTTGCGCACTTTGGTTAAGTGGTCAATGGATGTCGTATTTATAATTTATTTATTTTTCAATTATATTATTAGGTATATGTATTTTCCAAGAAATATCTCTTGAAAATAGTCCTACTTACCTAGTTTCAACACAACATGTTAAAACATTTGACTTAGAAGTTGTTAAATCTTGTAGAATGAACATACGCTTGCTATGAGCTCACGGAGCTACAAAGGTTGCCGCGTTCGTCAGATCATCCAATTATGGGATTCGCATTTTCGTCGACGGATATCATAACAAGTGTCGTAGATAACAAGCGCTCATAAATAATATACATAATAGTATAGGAGCGAAATTATACTTATCAGTTCTGGTAAAACTTTCGCTCCTATTTCTATACAATGAAGGTACTATACGTGTTCGAATTCCATCAAATGTGTCTATCCATGACTGTTATAAACACATAAAAATAAGAACACATCAGATTCTTAACAGTGCACACAGTTACCACATTATCAACCGAAACGTTTAGATTTGTAATAAAGCGAAATAAAAAAATATACGCTATATGTGTAAAACAGAAACCGAAATAAAACAGATACATAGTTAAATATAAATAAAATCAATCCACAACCACGTAACATGAAAAGGTCAAACCTAGGACACGGAGTGTTTTAAAATTTATGATATGTCGAACTGATCGATACTAGATATTCAACCACGAATGAGGTTACTTGATTTCCATGTATCTTACTGTAATATACGTTTATAATAGTCGATACACACGATGAGAAAATGTATGTGTATATGTCGTAATGATCCAATAATCGTAGTCGTATAGATGGTATTGATACCATATACGGATTTATTCAAACATTATTTCATAACAAGAATTATAATATACTCTCTGAATATATAATTCTTAGCTTTGAATATAAATGTAAATCTACTTAAAACCCCAGGAATGTTCATAATTAAAGAAAGAAAAACTTTATTTGGCAATAACTAAACACATATACTTACACATTATAATTTAATTATAGAAATTCGTGCCAGACACGACATTGGTGCCAGAAAGTATGCTATGGCATAGCACTGATTTTTAGCTACTCTATATAAAATGAGATATAATAAACTGTTAAACTAACTAAATATGTTAAAAAAATCTAAGTAATTGTAATAGTTTAAAAATTAGTAGGTTAGTTTCGGTTTCACATTACAAATTTAATTATTTGAAAATTAAATATTAAGTGTATGTTTTATGAGTCTGAGCTCGATAATAGTCCCCCGACGATATTGCGTTAATCTATGAGATACGTACATAAGTAGTAAGTAATTTGCCATAGCTCAGGAAGAAGTTGCTTAAAAGTCTGAGTTCAAAAATAAATGAATAGTTCGACATGACAAATATATGTTCAAGTTAAATCGACAGACGTTTTACTTAATAACAACTAAACTCGAGAACAACGTTGTTACAGTACCTATAACTACACATAGTAAATTTGCTTTCATTAATATGTCAGGCGTGCCTTAATGACTTGCCCATATACATAGTATGAATATTCAGCGGGACTTACATTGCTAGATGAAGCTTCAAAGGTTTATCTGTTGGATAAATGCCTTAATTCTCAGAAGCATTTATCAATAAACGTTCTTTTAGTAAATAACGCGCGTACTTAAATAAATTAGGGTACATTTTGCAATCTTCGAACAAAATTTAACATTGCTCTTGTAATATGTCACGATCATTTTTACAAAACTGAATTTTATTATTTTTCTATTGCCCAGTCCATAAACTAAGGATCTTTCATTAAAGAATTTGAAAAAAATCAATTACATCATATAATCGTTCATAAAACAGAACTTACACTAAAAATTGCAACTTGGAAATATAGGTATTTATTTCACCTACTTATTTCCATCTAACTTCGTAAAAAATGACGCCGAAAATACTAAAGACAGCGAGTACCTAATATGTTTTGTTTATAGGTTCCACGAAATGCTTCTTGGGTGTTTTATCACAATTTACTATAAGAACAGTTCAAAGTTGGATTTGAACAAAGAAAAGTAGGGATTTGTTTGGGTAACAAAGTGCGTAAACAAGGGGTTTCACTGGTTTTATTTACAAAGTTAGGATGATCACAGTTTACTGTCCACTGGCACAAACTCTTCATTGACTCCAACACCTACCTCTACAAGTGCATTAATTTTTATGACGCAATCTACATCTTCCACGAAATCCAGTAGCCTTGACTACTTAACTGTCTTTTGTTAGTACTTAAAACTACATTTTAAAACTTACTCTATTTCTGGAGGTTTATGATTTGTGTGTCGTCAAGCTCATCTTGACCGGAGTTAAATTAACAATGCCAAGTATACACACTACCTACATCACTATTTTATTTTCTCAAAAATTCTAAACTCGGGAAAAATGTAACTTATTTAGTTGTCTAACTAAGCTGGTTTGCTGAGCAAAGCTAACTAGATCCTATCGAATGGACCAGTTAATTAAATTAGAACTTCGGAACTATTCACCTTATTTACAAAATAAAAAAACACTCATTTCCGCTGTAAGCCACAACTAAAATACAGAAGATATCCATAGTATCCAAATTTGTTGGCATGTGGAGCTTTGCATGATATATATGAGCAAGATTGCTTCTATTGATTCAACAGACGTCAGAACATTTTGTTCCATCATTTCTGTGATTGATTCTCGTCTAAGCGAAAATGGCTCTATTAATCTATCCGATCAATAGACTGAGATCAGATAAGATTGTCCCGTCATTATTGCGGAGTAATTAATCTTTGTCTTTGTTGCCTCCTCCGTTTGCAGATCTGCCAGCGGCCGATAGACAACTCTCATCTTGAACCCCAATAGACAATATGAAGACTGTAGAAGAATAACCAGTTATGCTGAAATGTTTAATGTCAAATATCGGCTTAGGTCCTCTCACATGTACGACCACGTCGTTAGTACAACTATATATATTGTTATGTATTGCATTTCATTATTTTTAGGAAGTTGGTTTACGCTTTTTTCCATTATTGTTATATACAATCTGTAGATATTATATTTTGAAATTTGTTATTCTTACTTTATGATCTTATCCGAGGGCGGCGTCTTCACGAAACATTCCCGAAAATTGGAAACAATGCGGATTCCGAGTACTGTCCCAATGAAGTCGGTATTAGAGTGTTTTTAAAAACGAATTCAGAGTTCATTTATTTTATCATGTTGATATGAATACTCCCGATTCCATCACACCAATATCTTAGGCGGAGTTTTTGAGGATTGAGGCCACAGGCGTAAAAATTAAGTAAATAGAATAATTGTTAATTTTGAGTGTAGAAATAAGAAATAAAAAATTGGTTAGACCTCGTCTATAAAAAGAGAAACTAAAAATGTAATCCTAATGTCGTAATGATTGTCTCAAAACGACTACATATTCTGACTCTCTACCAGCCATGGGTCCGGGCTCAAATTGGGCATAAACTTTCTTGTCCGAGCATAAGAATTGACGCTCGGGCGAATACCATTATGTTTACAAGAACGTTTTTGAATCTCTGTTATCCACAGTAACGAAAACTTAAATACCTATGATTTACGGGGACTAGCTATGAAATCATATGAGCACCTAAATTCCCTCGACTGATAGGAACACGGATCTCGAGCGTGCAGTATATCTCTTTGTGCGAGATTAAAGAGGCGATGGCGTGGTCCGGCCCCATCCATCTCCGTTAATGCTGTTTCGATGCCAGCACTTCCAGCTCTACTACCCAGACTTTCAATGTAAATTTTCAGAGACTGTTATTTTATCGACTTCATGTTCATTGTGCTTCAACAGATGAAAAACTCCGGTATTTTCAATTCCATAACACTTTAAAGAGGTATAAATTATACACTTAAATCTTCTTCGGGAATTACACTATCTATTGGTGGAAACCGCATTAAAATCCGTGCAGTAGTCTTAGAGTTTACGAACAGACAGAAAGACGCGGCAGAGTAGGACTTTGTTTTCTAATATGTAAGGAAGTCAAGAATGAAAAGCCTCGCGGCCTGTGCATCTATGATAACGTAACTTAACTACCTATATACTTACGACCACATAGACAATCGAATAAACAATGAAATACATGCTATGCGAATTCACACGAGTGATATTGAAAAAAATACTAATTTTGTATAGTGTTTATTGTTTCCATTTGATTTGCATTCACAATTTAAACACTCATCAACATCAGTCATAAATTATTAACATAGCAACACTTATTTTTAACTTAACACTAATTAATACCAATCTTCTTCTACGATGTAAGAACTGGGATAACCGTAGCTCCTGTAAAGACACACAGATTAAATTGATATGTTAGATTGAAAAATCGAAATTACATATGTACCAAGAAGTTGTAATGTTTTTATGTTTAACTTTTGGGGACTTGAATTAAATCTGACGCCAGCGTTAGCAATATCATACTTTATAAGAAAGAAAGATCTTTATGTCTTTCATATATTGACGAAATAAAAAGAATCTGATTTTATAGAATAAATAATAAATAAATATTAAATAAAATATATTAGGACAAATCACACAGATTGAGCTAGCCCCAAAGTAAGTTCGAGACTTGTGTTATGGGATACTAACTCAACGATACTATATTTTATAAATAGATACATATATAAATAAACATCCAAGACCCGGGCCAATCAGAAAAAGATCATTTTCCATCATGACCCGACCGGGGATCGAACCCGGGACCTCTCGGTTCAGTGGCAAGAACTTTACCACTGCGCCACCGAGGTCGTCAAATTCGGAAACATTCCAAGAAATTCTCACGGCAGCTATACCTCTAAGCACTGTTACTAGTAATAGTAACAATACAACATTGTAAACAAATAAATTATTACAAAACCTATTCGTAGAACAAAGATAACTTTATAATGTATTGGCATTTGCCCGCTATGGACCGCAAAGATTAATGGAAATTTCAAGAAGTGAAACTGGCCTGTATCCACCATACCCGCCATAGCTGGAATAACCTCCGCCGTAGTATCCCCCATAGCTCCTGCCGGAGAGTGCAGATGAGGCCAGAGCACCGCCGACTACACCAGCACCAAGGGCCTTCGCCCCTAAAACTCCAGCTCCCAGGGCACCAGCACCCAGCACTCCAGCGCCCAAAAGACCGGCACCTAACGCGCCAATGCCCAGGGCTCCTATGAAGACAAAATGCAGTAATCAGCTAACGGGGGGATATTATATAATGCAGTGATCAATAATAAGTATTTATTTTTATTAAATTTCAGAAATCTTTTTATTTTTAGGATATTTATTTTCTCTTACTATGAAGTAAAAAAAAAGATTTTGGTTGCTTGCACTTAAATCGTGTATTTCGAATTCCATCCGGGTTTCAGCGATAAAGCAAGTTGTTTCAAACATATGGACAAGTTTGTTTTTAAATGGTTGGTTTTTCCTTCCAAAACTGACGTCGAATCAATAAATATTGAGATCCGGTCAGACATTTTATGATTATACATTATCAAATCTAGTTTTATTTTCCTGTTTGTGATTCAAGCTATAAACTTCCGGAAACCGGTTTCTTAGATTGCATATATTAATTGTAATAACATGGGCTGAATCCTTGGGGATTGAAAGTAGCCGTATTCCATTGAGGCATCAAAGTGTGATATAAATAATGTTGAATACATTACATTTTATGACTTATCAATATTATTTCAAGATTTAATGTTATCTGTCCTAAGTAACTCGTAAAGTTATAGGACCTCCGCACCCCGTCATAGAGTGATCGCTAATGCGCAACATTATCAAATTACACGATCTTCACAATAGACCGGCTGAAATGTAACAAAGGATTTTTGCCGATACGAAGTGTATTGTGTGCCAATAATAATATGATACAGGATCTACAAAAAGGTACGGTGGAATGGGATAACAAATATTTTTAATGGCCTTTGCTCACTCAAGTTGCAGTTACAGTTTCTGCGTTCAATACGTGAAAATAACAGAAAGTTTAAAAACGAATAATAGCAAAGTATTTAATTCAAAGGGAATACAATTTCTATGCCATCCCAATAAACTAGTTGTTCACCGCGAACTTAGACCTCGCGAACACAATATTTTTTTACAATATTTACAAAATTGTATAATAATAAAGTTAAAGAAAGTATCTTACTCGTGTAAAAGGCGATTTTTGGCGTGTTTTTGTAATAAATATAATTACAAATACAGTCAACAACACATCAAGTCACCCTGCATCATTAACCTCTATGGCACGCTAATAGCGACGAGTTTGCAATGAATTTGGGTAGGTTGATGTGCTGACTGTATAAAAACCCGGACAACATTACGAACCTTTGTTAGACAATCGTAAAAAAAAGGCAAGGGCTAAACAACTAACGACTTACCTAATGCTAAATGCCTTTTCTCTCTAACTTGAGGATGTAATACAACGACTTGTTGGTCCTGGGGCTGAAGTGCAGTCAACAAGGGACCGTGTTCAGCCGCCAGGGTCACTGCGCAAGCCACCAGTATGCCAACGATTACTGGGACAACCTTCATGTTTCTGAAAGCGGGAATTTTGGGAATAAAAATTATGGGAATAGTTATTATTAAATTATTGATTAAAGTTACTAATCATAGTGAAAATTGGATCTACCAATAGATAACGTTAAATACATTAATAATAAATATTTTAATATTTTTTTGTGTTTCTAATCAAACACTACAAAAATAATTATACAAAACAAGATTTATTAAAGAAGTAAGATGCTCTGATTTTCCTCAAAACTCACATAAAGAAATCAATTTAATAATTTAATGTAAGAAGTGTCTTTCAAATATGAATATTGCAAATGTTACACAATTAGATTTAATAAAAAGGAAATATTGTACTTTATAAAAGTTACATGTATAACTAAATATATCTTTGATGAACGAACAATAGTAACGAACGTTGAAATTTAAAAATTCGAATATTTTTATTACATAAAATTCGATACGAACCTGTTTCTTTTAATGTGTTCAAAAAACAGACAACCTATGAACCGGCACGACAAGCACTGTTCAACGAGGTCCTTCTCAACTCTTTTATAGGTCGACTGTGATACTCACACTAGCCCGACATAGTTTGCGAATATATCACTTTGATGTCGTTGCCCGCGGAAGATATGTCACCTCACAGTACTATATTACGCACATAATAATAGGCCGACTAGTTTCAGGTGTTCAATATTCATTAGACGTTATTACAAACATGAAATTGTTGATGAGCATAGTTAGCGAACTCGGAACTTAGACGTCGGAATCCCACAGTGCAATAACTAAAAGATAGAGCGCACTTGTGTAACTTATACTATGGGGAGCAAAGTTCTTCAATTCATCATCGAGGAATCAAAATTCTCTCGTGTTTTAATTGGAAGTATTTTATTAAACTACGAATATTCGTTGCAAATAGATGTTGTGCTTGCGAAGTTGTCATCTTTAACGTTCCATAAACACGCCTCGCAGTCTAGAGGAGCAGATATGTTGTTGATTTGATTTACGAGGACCTCTGTAGCCTAATGGTCATCAAGCCAGACTGCTACACTGGCGGTACCGGCCTCGATACCCTTTCAGAGCAAGATGGAAAATGATATTTTTAAATTGTCCTGAGTTCTGGGTACTTATATTAGTATCGTTGAATTAGTAAGTAGTAAAGTCTCGAACTTCTCAATCTAGCTTAGGGCTAACTCAGTATGTGTAATTTGTCCAAATATATCATTTGATATAAGTCAGTAAAATTGAACAAATAATGCATTATTATACAATAATTCATTTTTTACCCAATCTTGTTTTTCATTAGCTTTCTTATAGAATGAGAATGTAATGTGCTCGTATGTTAGCTATATAGAACACATGGAGATGTAGAACAGTTGAACTGGTGATGGTATAATAGTTAGACGCCCGTCTGTCCCAGGTTCGAATCCTACCAATCTGACTCAGGTATATAAAATATCGTGTGTGAAATGAAGAAGGCAAGGGCAAACAACTCCACTAACAGTGCCAATAAAGTTGTGTCTGTTTAATTCCACATAATTACTGTAAGTTAAACAAAAGCTTGTTAAATACATCACAATGTAACAGAGCATGTCTTAAAACATTATTTTGTAATTAATGTTATTAATAAGTACAATTTCATATTGTAATTAATGCGGATGTCCGGAGGCGTCCATCAGACACTGACCTGCTGCGGCATTGCTGACTTATTACAGTAACCTTCATGTCGAATTTTCTTAAACTTCCGTTAACCAGACCACCAAGACTCTGCCTAGGTATGTAGGTACTTTAACTGTTTTTATCTCTTTACCAGTTTATCAATAAGTTATAACGAAACATATTCAATTTAAATGCATATTTTTATTGACTCTGATTTAGTGAAAAATGTTTTAAACAGTTTCAAAAATGTTTTATTGAAAACTAGATATTGCCCGGACCTTCGCTTCCATGGAAATTTTGAGATAAAATATAGCCTATAGCAATCTTGGCTAATGTACCTTTCTAATGGTGAAAATTAGAATTAGAGAATTGAAATCGGTTTGGTAGTTTCCGAGATTACCCGTCTCAAACATACAAACTCACAAACGGTTACATCTTAATAGTATAGATAATATGCTTTTATTATTCACTTTTAGGTGTTTTTTGTCATTTGCCTCGAAGTCTAGAAAAAACCAGTCCCGCTTTCTTGCAAAAGTCGTCTGCAATGTCTTTTTATGTCTGGGTTGAAGACATCACTTCTGTCTATTTTATAATATTCGGACCATTTGTTTAAACGACACATTTTTCTAGGTAATTAGGTAATAAACACACAAGAGTGTATTGACATATATTCGAACACAAACATACTCGAAGAAAAGGACTTACTTGATAGCCATAGCAACCATTAAGAGTATAATCAAATGTTGGTAAATATTTGATGCTAAATCGGTGAAGTGTGAATGTTCTGTAAAATTTACTAATTTCTTTTAATTTTAAAATATTTTGAAAAGTCTTAGTTAATAAGTATATGGTAAATTAGTGATTACAATTTCCTTGGGTCGAGTCGATTAACCACATTTCTCACATAATGTAATCATTAAATTATTAGGCTATTCCCCAATGCCCATTCATATATTAGTTAAAGATTAAAGAAAAGTATAAATTGGGTATGAGACAAATAAATTAAAAACCTTTAAATTAATTAATTATGACCCAAAAAAGCTTTTATTTGGTATTGTGTGTCTGTGACACATGATATTTTAGCATTATTCTAATGAATCTCTTCATGATAGCTAAAATAGAATATGGATAGTTGATCAAAGTCCATATGACAATGAAAGAAGTGATAATAGAGCTGTGGACGGTGAACAGGTTAAAAAAACCGGTCCAACCTATTTTGAGTCTTCAAATTACTTCTTAAAGAATTCGGCACACCCAAATCGCTTCAGGATGTTTGTTTCCCTATTTATTCATATTGACATTTCTCAACTTTGTAGTAAAAAAAAAGTGTGATATATCGCGTCGGTCTTCACGTAATAATCGAGGTGAATGACCCATCATGGCAACAAGGATCTGCGATGTTTTCACAAGTTGCTGTTTATATCGATGTTTGGTTCATAAAACAAGCGTGGCAATGCAAAGTACATTTAAAAAAAACTTAATACTTATAGTCATATCACAGTAACCCAAAAAATATCAGATACGCCATATATGCGGATGCGCAGATCTGCGCATCTAGAATGTTAACTACTGTTGTCTGGTGTTCTTGCATAGGAGGAATTAAACAAAAAATAATAACTCCCACTCTATATACATTGAACCTTTAAACCTAAATCCTTTTTTGTACGACAAATGTCCAAAATAAAAAATGTCGATGTTCGATGTAGGCCTTGCAGCTTCCACGCTGTATCTGGCATGTTGTATCAATCAATCACCTACTCTCCGAGGCCATATGAGAATCTTCATTATTTTTTGTGTCCCAGAGGTCCGTATTAATTAAGTAAAAAAAAAGGAGTTCCGTATTCAAAGTCGATATTTTATGTTTATCCAACATTTAAGTTATCACTATTATTGCATATATATATAACAAAATTGCTTTCCCCTGTCTGTCCCTATGTATGCTTAGATCTTTAAAACTATACGCATCGAATTTTGATGCGGGTTTTTAATAAAAAGTATGATCCCAGAGGAAGGTTTAGATTTACAATTTATTACGGTTTTACCCGAGCCAGGCCGCTAATTAGGGATAAATAAAACAGCGAGAATGCAAGCTGTGCTGGAAGTGCGATTACTTCCACCAATAATAAGGACAAAGTCAAGGATAATGGACTGGACTGACTATGTACAAAACCTACATAGAACCAGTTATGTACGTACAAGTACCTACGCATATCTGCCGAAATTATTGCGATGATAAAATATGTATTACATAATGATTAGGTACATAAATACTTATCAATGACTTTTGTTGGTTTTGGTTGTCGTATTTATTATACCAGTTTATCTATACCAGTTAAATATATACATAACTGGTGTTTCCATAATCTAAGGTGAATAACGTTGTATAATCGAATACGTGTATTGTTGTCTGTTACAAAAATACCTCAAAATGACTTACCCACTGCCTACCCTTTGATGAGGACCTAGAAAATGCAGTAAGCAACATTCGTGCATAACGAAACATATTATACTAAATAGTAGCGGCCCGCCCCGGCTTCGTTCAGGTTAAATCATAAATTGTACACATAAACCTTCCGCAGGAATCACACTATCTTTTAAAAAAACCCCCATCAAAATCCGTTACATAGTTTCAAAGATCTAAGCTTACATAGCAACTTTATGAGATATACAAACTGATAAGAGTTGATAACTCGACAAAAAACCCTAAAAAATATAGACATGCAAGATAGAGTAGTCATTAACTGAAAAATATGAGACTCTTCTAACCACCAACGTTAATTTATGCCTTGTGTTTACGTTTCTATTACCAACATAAAAACTAGAGTCCTTTAAAACGTTTTACTCACATCTAGATTCCACATGATTTCAACACTCTTCACCTTGTGACTTTTACAAACCCTATTTAAGCTCTATTTGATAGGCGGGGAAGCCGTGACTAGTGTTTTTTGTTGGGTAAAAGACGGATTCAGCCCATTCAAGTCTCCAACAAATAAGGTTTGCCCGCACCTTCGTTTCGTATTTTTTATACACCCAAAATATTTTCATACATCCATTGTATAGACTCTTGTCTGTACAATTATTATAAACTCAAAATTGAAACGAAGATGAACTGAGAGAAAGCGTAACTGGCACGAAAACGCCTATGAAAACCGTTTCTGATTTTATTTATTAACGCAAGTAGTAACTTTACCGCCCGCTATTCAGAAATGAATTAATTAAAGTAGCAAAAGCAACTAATACCATAACACCTGTCGCAGCAATTGCGCCTGACAAACAATTAGTATTTCCGAGAACTTCGCATTTCGTTACAGAATTTCCAATTAAAACCGAACAGACCCGTATTGCTTTTTTGTGTTATGCAAAACTACAAAATCAAAAGTTTATCAATGGTAGTGCACCTACGTCATATAACGTTTAGAAGCACTAAAATGCTAAATTTATTTATCTTTTCTACTACTTACTATTCAGTAGGTGGAATGGTAGATATATACAAATTTTATATACCTACGCAATGCATGCTGTTTTTTTTCTGTTTAAGAAGACAACATACATAGCTACATATATACATACATGAAAATTATTTTCGCCCCAAGTAGAATGTTTGACCTCGCTCGCATCGCACGCTCGTTCAATAAACATTATAAAAATCTATAAATATTTTTTTTAATCAAACAAAAATATATGATATTGTAGAAAAAAAGATCAAAGCGAAAACTTTATCATAATTACAAAAAAAAATGCCAAGTACCTAATATCATGCTGAAAATTTCAATGAAAATGCACGGATCACGTTTGACGTTTTCTGAGACAATGGATTAGTAAACTTAAGGATGGGTTATACCTAAATCTGTGGGTTACTTTCACGATAAATTTAACGTCTGCAGAAAAACGCTAAACAAAGTACTCTATTTGTCTAAACGTCAGCGACGTGCCGGTTAAAATCAATGTCAAATTTGACGGTATAACTCACCCTTCATGGCAATAACTCACTGTATTCCGCAATATTTCTATATCAATATTTCGTTTCCTTGAACGTAATTACACTATTTAAACTATCTATTAGCACGTCAAATCAACTTAAGCCTGACAATACTCTACGTGTTGAGATGATTGTGCGTATTTTAGTAGATACTCGTACCTATTATATATATAATATATATCTTTTGTGGAAAATACATCGGTTCCATATCTATACCGTCCGATCACAATTTCGGAAAGTTAACCAAAGACTAAAATGCTTAAATATATATTCGAAAAAGCTTTATTCTACGCATTTCCATGTAAAATAATCTGAACTGGACCTTATATGTTTTATTCTAAGTGTGTATTTTGTTTGAACAATAGTTTAGAAACAAACATTACGTATAGTTAGAAACAAAGGCTATGGGGTATTGCCCGGGATAAATTAATGGGTTGTCCTGTATTAGATTTTCATATATGCACCTAAAGCCTGAATAGTCATATGACCTGTCGACATATAGCCGGATATTATTGGGCGGATATTGGATAAATGCTCACAATATTTACGTTGTAATATAAGTAGACATATAAGTACTACATAATAACAAGTATTAAGTTAAAATAAAACCAATCTACATATTAATTCGTTTAATTAACAATTGAACGTAAAGATACCAATTCTTATACTGTTTCAAAGATGCTAATTAAATGACATTCAACTTTATAAATCAAGCTAACACCTACTTTACCTAATATTTACACAATTATATCTCACTAATTACCTAAGAAATAATTAAGATTAAAAAAGGCTTTGTCTTCACAAAATGTATAAACAATTCATGGTGCTTTTTTTCCTACTGACCTTCCAAATTATTAAAATGGCACAAACCACATAACATACTGCAATGAATGTAGATTTAAGTGTTTTTCAGCCACCAATATGACATAAATTGGAATCGATCATCGATTTCTATGATCAAATAGATACATGACATTACACATCACTAAGATTAATAGGTACATATCGAAATTTGTGTAACCGTTCAACATATTTTTTACAGCCTCATCAGTACGTTTTAAATTTAGTGACAAAACATGACAGTCAGTGCATTCACAATTTAATTAGCCTTATAATGAACACTTATGCCCAAATGTGGTGTATCTCCCTCTTCTCGATGTTGTCGTCTACAGCAAGACTTGCAAATTCCAACGCATTACCCGAAGCTGAAAACATATAAATAGTTGGTTGAATATCGTTTCACTTTTAACTTCTTATTATACGGTCGCAGAGGTAAAGGCAGACCGAGAAGGAGATGTTGGAACCATCTCAACATTAATTAAAAAACTACCAAACTTTGCTCTGGACTGAAACCGGCAGAAGAGTGTGGGAAGGCATTTGCCCAGCAAAGAGACACGACATCAGCTATATAGGCTTTTAGAAGATAATCCATTTTGGACAATACATATTCCAAGATCTCCGGTATAAAATCCTATAATTCCCGTCCTAAACCTCATCGTCAATTTAAGTTCCGTAATCTGTTCCACACGCTTCCAGCTCACGGTTTAAACTATAATGCAAGGAACGAACTAAATTAGAGATTTCATTACAATTCATCATTACGCAATCTGTAATTATAATTAATTTCTGATGATACAGGCGTATCAATAATCCATCCATAGGCCACAGTAACTCTCCATTACATTTTCATATTACTACATATGGTAACCAAAGAATCAATTTAAAAAAATACCATTCCATCCCATAGGTAATAAAATCTAATAATAAAGCGTGCAGGTGATAAATGAATATGGTATAATTGCGTCATCACTGAGCAGTTATCATTATCATTTTGTCATTTAAACCTGTATCAATTATTTAAATTAGGTATGTAAATTAATATTATATATGAAAAACGAATGATTTTTCCATTGCAAATGACAGCATTCCTACCGAAGAAGCAGGATACGGTTTTGCCCATGTTTATAGCACATGTTGGTTGATAACACATATTAATATTAATACTTTATTCATAACAAAACAAAGATGTTACTTAGATAGAAGGAAGGAAAAACTATAACAAATATTTTTAAACCACCACCAAACTATTGCAAAAACATGCAATGATCATCGTGACGCAATCAAAAGCCGGCAACATATATTCTGCCACCATTGTACATGGCATATTGTTAAAACAACAAAATAAAGTTTGCAAAAGCAAAAGTTTGACAGAAGAGCAATCAATCAACTAAAAAGCCATGTCATGATTAAACATATATGACTTTTGTTATATAAAAATAATCACATCTAGTCAGCCTGTTCGCGTCCTTGTACTGGACTTATGTCATATTTATGAAAATTATTTGCCATTGACCCGAGAAACAAATTTTATAATGGTCTGCCTATATGTAATTAGATACCAAAATAAAGAGCTACCAATTGTACATAATTATTAAATAGTCAAATAATTCTTACTTCAAATGATATTATCTCAGGTCTGATTATATTTTATTTTTTTAACAATCTATTTTAACTAATAATATGTTTAAAATCCTAACAAACTAGATACTTAGGATCTCAAATATTTAGAATAATCCTCTCGAGAGTCCATTTGCACATATTTAAAGACATTAGTATTACACATAATCTTCGAGAGCCACCTACCATTATGCTAATATTTACATGAGCACCGCGACTATTGCAGCAAAATGAAACACCAATTTTACGATAGACTGGTCAACATCATCACGTACGTACATAATTGTAACTGGTTCATTCAATATTACTTGTTTTACATGCGCTTTGTCTAGTTGCATAAGAATACTCAAATCAAGCATACCGTAACCAATTATATCACAAATACCAGTCAATAGTTCATTACCCGTTAACTTCAGGGAATAAAAAGGTGTAAATTAAATAAATGTGCTAAATAATTTAGCAGAAATATGTACAAGAAGACGGTTAACACCGTTCAAACTGGATAAAAGGAGACCAACTTATACACCATTCATGTAACCTTAAACTCACCGGTGGACTTCCAAGCCCCATGTCGGGTGAATAGGATGAATAGGATGGCTGCAAATATATTCAAACGATGAACATTTCATAAGTTATATCGTTTTACTAAACTTGTGTTTGTGTAACTTGCAATTTGTGTAGGTCTTGTTCCGTGGAGAGTCCTCTAACTTTACGTTACTAAGTATTTTGTAATAACTCGAGACGTGATATTAATTTTTCCATAAACCTGACTCCTATCATCTAAAGGTCGTCAAAACAATGATTATTGCGTGAGAGAGCAAATGTCCTCGATTAGATGCAAATGTTACATAAGATATGTCTTTTTGTCAATGGCTTCGATTTCATCTATTCAAGAGCTTCGTATGTTAATGTGTGTGATGGGTTTGATGAGATTGTTAGAACATTTAACCTTTACCCATTAGCTATGTGGATTTCATGATGTACTGACTTTGGTTTGGATTTGAGTACTATAGCTCCCACTGCTGCTGCTTTGGCTGCTTTTAGCCCCAAAGCACCTGTAAACAAGATAATAAAACTATTAAGCTCTTTTGAAACTCATGTTAAAATTGTAGTATAAACAAGTTAATCTAAGTGGCATGATGCCAGAAACGTTGGCAGTACTTCCTCGATAGATTGCGATACTTATCCTTTGAGGAGGAGAGAGCCAACATTTGTGTCACAGACAAGAGGATTTCTAAACCTAACCCGCCAAGAACAAATTACTGGGCCTGGGTAAAGACAGCTAATTAATATGCACATGCATGTGCAGTGCATGCTGGCACAAAATAAATGAATACATTATTTCAAAAGTCTTATTTCAGTATACATTTAAAGTCAAGCAAGGAAAAATACAGTATTTTTGCTCGTCACAATTCGCAGCCACTTATTGTTTGTGCTAAATTTTGTCTCTGGAAAGGTAAATGTTTCGTCCATAATTTTACAGCCTCTGACTGTCCGTTATCAGTGAGTGAAAGATAAGAAAACAAAACCTTAAAGCGGTTGCTTTCTTTTAGAACTTTTTTTTAGGAAATCAACGATTAAAGAGAAGCATTAAAGGTAAATAATCATGAACTCTCAAATCCCTATGTACACTTCCAGTATTTTATTTTACTGTACGTAATAAAAACTACATGTAACAACTCTCACTTTTAATATAATCTTCCTGCTTCGTTTCTAAAAAGTGATTATGAGTTCTAAACGAAGTTTATGCTATTACAATGTTTGCTATGCTAACATATAAATGTTCCCACAGAAAAGAACCAATAGGAACGCTTCTCAAATGTTTCTACTATTTTTCTACAATGCATTGAGCGTTATTGGACATCGAGTCGCGCTCTCAGAATATGTAGTTGGAATATTGAACACTATCCATATCCATGTTACTTCTAAATAAAAATACTCGTTGTTTTTATAACTGTATTGCCATTTTATTTTGTATGTATACCAAGCATGCGTTGTTGTTTCCTTCTGAGCACTATTTTTTAATCTGTAATACCTAAATTCCTATGAAAATTTCATATTTTTTTATAGTAAATACTATTTCAATACCCAAAAAACAATGCTCTCGTTGCTGTCTATACAAAGATGTAACACAAGCAATTTTATCTGGCATATTACATATAATATATTGTCATAGGTTGATTCCTAAAGAAGAGCTGTTCACTGGAAGAGTAGCGGGTGGAGCCGCATTAAATATTATATTTATTTAACATTTATTACTTACCTTTGTAACAGACCACAAACAAAAAGTTGAAGATTTTATCTTAATAATAGAACATGAATGAGGTGCGCCGAGGCCGGGCCTAATGCATATCAGTAAACAGCCAAACTCCCAAGTGATGTTAGTTCGCCAAACATAAGACGGTAACACGTACATACGATATGCAAACAGTTCACATTCATGCGCCAACCGTCTAAATGGCAATGACCCAATTAAACCGAATACCTATTATGCTAACTTTTCGTATATTTGTGAATTTTAAATAATAATTACTAAACTAATATTATGTAATTTAATCGACCTAATTGTTATTTTCTATTAATATATCTTGCTGTTATTTAAAAAATAAAGAAAACCTTGTATTTGTTTGATAGCCTATGTCGTAGGGACTATTATTAATAGTTACTGAAATAGTAAGTAAAGAATATTACTTATATAAGTGTATTATGTAATAAGTTTAATATTTTTTCTTTCTTATTTTGAAACTATATTCACAGCATAGGTAAAACATTTAAGTTTGTAAGTACTAATGTTCTAGGTAAAAATATCTTACCAAGAATCAATTTCTTTTTTAGCAGCAGTAGACTCCTCTTCGGTCTGAGATTCTCCTGCGCGGTATCGAGTGTGGCCTCCTGCACAGCCTCCTCAGGGAGGGCGTCTTCAGCCGGGTAATGCTCGTGTCGTGCTGACGCCGCTACAGCCACGAAACATGCGAGGACGATCACGGTCGCCAACTTCATTGTTCGAGTTCCTGAAAGTTGATTACACACACGTCAACAAAAAATATGACAAAATATATATTTTACTAGCTGTTGTCCACTGCTCCGTCCGCTACTGAAAGTAACCTATGTCACTCTCCACCCTTTCAACTATTTCCACACCAAAAATCGCATTAGACGTGAAAGAAGAACAGTTTGAACACATTTTCACATTTATTTATAATATTGGTATCAATGTTGATACTAACTTTATAATCACTTGGATCATCGCTTTCCTGAAGTTTGATACCACAGTGTCCGTATCCGTGACATTTTGACTTGTGTTTGTCGTGTTTTTTATATGTAAGATTATAAATAATCAAGGTGGAGCAATTTGCATTCTAGGTACAAAAAATAAGAGCACGAAAAGGACACCGGTCTGATCAACAACAAGTGCAAAACACTTCCTGCATATAGGTCATTTTATTTTATGAATGTATGCTTCCCAAGGACTTCTTCCTTAATCGTTTTTACAAAAATATACTATATACTTACTACAATCTTCATTAAAAACCTATTACTTATCCTATTCTCACCAATGTAAGTACTTATTGTCGAAACTTTGAATAAGATTCACTAAAGAAGTAAGTATATTTATACATTTCATTATGCAGAAATTTTCTACGAGCATTGTTTGGAATGTATAAAGTAATAATTCATTCTGTGGGAATTGTGTGGGATAACGTCAAATTGCCTACATATACAAAATATTTGCCAATAATTTTATTATTAATGTTTAATTATGTATCCAAAAAGTTTTCTTTGACGACTATTAAAAACAATGATCTTTGTGCTTATATAATGACCCGACATTTTATTTTTTATGTTTACTAAAACACAATTCAAGTTTCAAAAGACTCAAAACATTACAAAAAGAAGTATGAGATCTCCCGCCTGCTGCCAACGCAGTATTTTCAGTTTTCTCTACAAAATGTTGAAGAAAATGCAAACATGTTATTATGAGGGAGGGCAAAGCCTAACAAGTGTAGAACGTGTGCTGTTTAAGAAGCAATAGAGGAACTTTAAAGAAAATATTTTGAAATAAATTTCAGTAAAAAGAAAAAGTGCCCGCTGGGAAGCATTGCAGCGGAAATTGAGACATTTCTATTTGGTTTTCGTTCAACATTTCCGAGCTATCTCCGAGGCGATCCGGTTGCGGCTGCCTCGGGAGCGCCCGCTATCTCTCCAATGTATATGGAAGTTAAACATCACCTATCCAATAATTCGTCTTAACTGTATCAGATGATCCTTACTGCAAGACCTGCAAGTTTGTATTTTTGTACAAACATTTCAGTAATCTTTATTTTACGACATTCATTACATTACATGTAAATAATAAATTAGTTATTACTACATTAGAACGTATTATGTGAAACATTATGTTTATAGACATCCAGCTTAGACCAAATACAAAATACAATCTTTTGTTTGAAACTTTGCAGCTAGGAATTTTTCTAGATTTCGATCGATATGAATATCTGACATACTATTGTGTACTCGTCAAAGTAACGTTTAGAGTAGTCAGAATAATATCAAAAATAAAAAATCAATTTAATATACGCAGTTAGAATATGCGGAAAACATTACAATGATTCTAATTGCATATTTTTATCATGTTTTTCAGATCATTTTCACTACGCTCATTTCATTTGGACACTGCACATAATGTTAGGTAAATTATGTGCACGAGCTATTCGTGTATCTTAAGAAACTGAAAAAAAATATTAAAGAATAGAATGTGCTAGTTTATATATGAATAATAAATAAATAAATAAAGGTAATGAATATGTAGAAAATAACCCCATTCTCGTTAGTCTCCTTTCCCAAAAAAAAACACTAAATATTTCAACCATTAAAACTCCTTCAGCTATTATTTTATATTAGAGGTCAAATATGAGATAATGTGAGCTATTTTATACAAAACTGCATTAAAAACACAAGCTATAAATCACGTCACGAGTACCTTTAACAGGTCAGCACTACACAACACAACACAGCTGCAAGCGCAGGCGCACAGATCACAATGAGCTGATGGTCAATTCTTTTATAGACTGTAAACACGAAGAGTCGAGGGAGGGCGATGGACAATGCACGCTAACACCAACATAATCGAACTCGCTTCTCAAGCCTTCTTCGGCAGTTCAAGGAAAGTCACAAAATTCAAGAATCTGACCATGTTTTGGCAATGAACACCACTTAGAAGTAAAACGATGATTCTGTATTCTAAACTCGTATCAATCAAAAACTTTTTAGCCCAAATAATCGATTCCATGAATAATAGGTTTTCAGCTGATGGCTTTTTCACTTGAAGATGAATGATGATTAGGTAGGTATCTCATCCATCCATACCCTCTAAAAATAACTTAGTAAGCGTATAAAACTTGGGAGTTTATAATTTTATTGCCCGGTAAAGAGTTTGGTATTTGTTTAGGTAACATTAAATTGATGCTATCAAACTGTAATTACTATGAATATTACCTACTATTTGCTACTGTATATTCAGAACTTGGAAGAAACCAAAGGAGAGACATTTTTTCGTCCATGATTCGGATAAACTATGACACATATTGGCGATTGAATCGGTTCATTTTTCCAATACGACAGTCGCGACTCACGGTCTTGGTAATTATCTTATAAACTGTTTTCCCGCAACTTCGTCGGCGTATAATTGTTACTTTTGACAGCATATTAATTATATTTATTGTAATCATTGTGTTTACTCATGCCAAATTAGTAATTTATAGGACCAACAATAGGTCTTTAACTATATGCATACCATATTTCATCAAAATCAGTCCAGCGGTTTAGCCGTGAAGGCGAACAGACATACCTGCAGACTTTCGCATTTATAATATTAGTATAGATTTCTGTCAATGCTCAAAATTTTCTGTCAACTAAACAGATGCATATTCTTCATTAAAAAACAATTCTTGTGCTAAAATATAATTGTTTTGAAAAACTTTTTTATCGTTAACTTCACCTAATTTAATTGATATATTAACAATCAGTCGCTCAATTTATTTATTTTTAAAACACAAGTAATATAAATTAGTTGGTTAATGTTACAATAACGTTGGGCGGGTTTCATTTTATTTAATTAGTGAAACTAAATAACGGGTTGTTCAATTACCTTCTATTATGATTGAAAAATGTAACGGATGAATAAGGACGATCTAGGAGGTGGTTTTTATCATTAATTATTATAACAAAATTGCACACGTACATTTGATTGTACAATTGCTGATTGGTTACTTTGTATAAACCAAATTGTTGGAGAACTAGAATGTTATTTGTGTAATATGCAGGAGCCTGAGTAGGTAAACTCCGTTTTTAGTAAGTGAACAATATTAAAATGTCTTGGCTTTCGTTGTTAATATTTTTTTCTTTATAGGCGTAAACTACATTTTGACTTATCTTCAACAAAATTTAACATTAAGTGCTGTAAGATTGTTTACATGTGTCTCTTAAGTCACTATTATTTGTATCTCCTTTTGGGATTCACGGCACATAGTCCGGTCCTTTGAGAGGCTTGCGTGGGGATATGAATCCAACACGTAGAGGCCCTTTGGAGAATTTTGATGTTGTATAAGGTCTATTATTATTATTTTTGTGTTTCTTCACATTTCTTTTTCTCAGCATGAGCTGGTATTATCATTTACGGGCGTAAACCAAGTAAATGACGGTCCGTTTTCGTCCATTTGGAGAAACTTTCGGACAATACGACATGTATTTAAGATGGCGGCTTTTTGCATAGGTAGGTAAGTAGAGGGTCTCAGATCAAGAAGTTGGAGGCTATGGTGTAAATACTTAGGAATGATTCCAGTAGTTGACAGCACAATGGGGACGACATAAACTTTATTCTGTTTCCAGATTCTGGTGACTTCATCCTGCAGGTCAGTATATTTATGATTTTTTTCGGATATTGTTTTTTGTAGGTTGTGGGTATTGGGCACTGCAATATCGATTAGGTAAGTAATTTTGTTTATTTTGTCTTGGAGGGTTATATCATGACGGTTATAATGAATGGTCGGTAAGTATCGCTCGGTCAAAATCATTTTGTGTGTATTATTTTCTAAAATTGGCTCCGGATTATATGTATAGTATGGGGTGACTGTGTCTCAGATATCAGTTTGTGCTTTTTTGCGAGTGTCTGGTGAAGAATGCTTGCTATTTGATTATGTCTATGGGTGTAGTCTGTTTGTGCTAGGTTTGGACATGCTCCGGTGATGTGTTATGTGGTTTCTGGGTGGTTATGACATTTACGGCACCTATCATCTGTACTTGTTACATCTTTGATTATATGCTTTCTGTAGTATCTAGTGTTTATTATTTTTATTTTTTTTGTTTCTTTTTCTCAGCATGAGCTGGTATTATCATATCAATTACGGGCGTAAACCAAGTAAATTAAAAGTTTTTATCTATTTTACGATCCTAGGTCAGTCTGTCCGTTTTCGTCGATTTGGAGAAACTTTCGGACAATACGACATGTATTTAAGATGGCGGCTTTTTGCATAGGTAGGTAAGTAGAGGGTCTCAGATCAAGAAGTTGGAGGCTATGGTGTAAATACTTAGGAATGATTCCAGTAGTTGACAGCACAATGGGGACGACATAAACTTTATTCTGTTTCCAGATTCTGGTGACTTCATCCTGCAGGTCAGTATATTTATGTTTTTTTTCGGATATTGCTTTTTGTAGGTTGTGGGTATTGGCCACTGCAATATCGATTAGGTAAGTAATTTTGTTTACTTTGTCTTGGAGGATTATATCAGGGCGGTTATAATGAATGGTGCGGTCGGTCAAAAAGTATCGCTCGGTCAAAATACATTTTGTGTGTATTATTTTCTAAAATTGGCTCCGGATTATATTTATAGTATGGGGTGACTGTGTCAGATATCAGTTTGTTATTATTATACTTTTATTTATAAATGTTTTCTCCTTATTTAAAAAAAGAATATAAAAAGGGTACACCTACGCCTCATACGCGGGCCGAAGCCAGAGAAGTTTTATTATCGGCATGTATTTAGTATTACCGACTTCTGGATCAAGGAGAGTGTATAATCTGGTATGTCTAAGGTATTCAAGCTGTGTTTTAATGATGTAGGTATGATGCCAGTTGAACACAATACTGTAGGTATAATGTGAACAGTTTGAACTTATCACTGAGTTTTGATTTCGATTGCTAGGTCTTGATATTTACTTAACTTTTCAGAAATTGTCTGTAGATTATGTGTATTAGGTACTGCAATATCTATGCGATAAACTTTTTATGAATTTTATTGTGCACAGTAATGTCGGTCTATTGAAGTTAATAGTTTTGTCAGTTATGATAGTCCTATCCCAATAAATTTTAATCTCACTGTTTTCTTATACTGCAGTGGGGGTATATTTATAGTATGGGATCATCTTTGATGTGAAACGGTATTTGTGAGCTAGATATTGATGAACTATTGATGCGACTTGATCATGACGATATTTGTAATCAGTCTAAGCGATCGATTTACAAGCTCCAGTGATGTGCTGTATAGTTTCCGAGGCGGAATTACAATGTCTGCAATCATTAGGCTGGTTCAAATCTTTAATTATGAATTTTCGGTAGTTACGGGCGGCTATTACTTCATCTTAAATAGCGAGCATGAAGTCTTTAGTCTCCGGGAACAGTTCACCTTTCCTGAGCCATTCATTCGACTTGTCTTTGTCGACGTGCGGCTGGCTCAAGTAGGTTCGATGTCTCCCATGGAGTGACTTTATTGCCCATACTGCTATTTTTTGTTGTGGCTCTACGACTTGTTCAGTGGGTTGCATCTGTCTATCTTGTAGGTTTAATGGGGTGAATTTGGCATCAATTTCTGAAACGGCGTGATGAAGAATGGATTTCAGTGATTTTGTATGAAAATAGTTTCTGAGTGTACGTTGAACATTTGTTAACCCTCCCACCTTCTTGTCGTGGCAGGATTAATTTTTCAGTGTAGCCTACATTAAGGTGGTGTTTTCTGTAAGATGTGAGGTGAGTATTTATGATCCCTTGCAACTTTCTGAGGTCAATCTTCGACCAGTGTATAAGTCCAAAAGAGTAGGTTAAAATGAGTATGGCGTATGTACGTGTGTTTATGGCTTTGACTGGTATTTTTTGAGTATTATTATACTCATCAGTCTAAAATCGTGTGTAGTAAATCTATTGAGAAAATATTCTTAATAGTTCGACTAAAAGACTGTATTCGTTTAGGAGTTCAAGAACAACGCAAATGTCTATGACTCAGTTTCAGACAAACATGGGATCTCATTTTATAATTCGTCAAAATCGTTTTGTTTATTTTACAAATTTTATTTTGACATTGGTCAGAGACAAATAGCTTCATATTCATCTTCAAGGTACTGTGACCTCAAATCTGGACCTTCGTACAGCTCGGAAGAGCAAGTGCATGTTAATTTTTGCTTCTTTTTGTATTAACATTTACCATAGATTATTGTAGGTGATAATTGGCTTATAAAGTCTTGCCTATATGCGTGTCGATAATTTTAAGACAAAGCTCCGAAATAACCTGTCTACAATATAATTAAGTACTTACGAAATTACTTTATACAGTAAATTTAAACAGTAAACAACTGGATTTCACTCACGATTTCGTAGGCATAAGTAGCTACTCGTACATATTTAAAAAATATATATGCAGATCATATGTACTCAATAAATACTTACTCCAATTGGACTACCTACTCCAAGGATAAGAAAAAACATGATTTTGGCTACTTATAACCTTGTTCTACACTTCTTAACCCAATTATTATTCCTTAATTTTAGAAACATTTTATTTTTTAGGACGACAACATAATTTTACATGCATACATATACATGCATTACACAATTAGTACTTCAGTCGAGTACCAACTTAGTTAAAATTAGTGGCGTTCAAGCAACCGAGCGAGGTCTTCCTGATCCACGAGGTTCGTGCGCGATGCGCGCGCGCTTCGCTCACGTAATATTGCTAATTACGTCCAAACCTGTGGCCGAAATGACATAAGGCTGTTACACGCGATAAAACCAAACGCCGCCAGGACTACAAATAAGCCTTTATATCTCTTGTTTGGAATAAATTTGCTACATTGCGTGACCCAACAATCGATGTTGCATAAATGTTAAAAGCAAAAAATAAAACTGAATTAGGGACTTTTCCACCAGAGGCATGCCATATAGCTCTGCTATGCTACGAGGATGTAAAAGCTAAGCTACGAAACTATTGACCATTTCCACATACGGTAAATTAGATTTGTGGCGTGCCCACATATAATATCTATACATAATACATTGCTACAAACATGACATGACGTATCTTATTACTTAATCGAATGCCAAATCTTTGATGAACCTGTACAGTGTACAATGACTCTCAAGTGACCGGGACTATAAAACTAACAATCACCGAGAAATTAAAATTAAATATATAAAATGAAAATTGAATTAGCAAAATATATAGAAATCTACAACAAAAACGGGCCCCTCCGGGATTTGAACCCGGGACCTCCTGCACCCAAAGCAGGAATCATACCCCTAGACCAAGAGGCCGCTAAGGCTTATGTCAAAATTATTTATTGGTTGCAATCTACAAAAAAAATGTTAATTACTTATCATATATTTATTTTAAAACCAATAAATCAGTTATTGTTGTAATTATGAATACAATAGATGTTATTCGGTCAAGCAAGTAAGCATTATTTATCCCATGAAGATTTTTTCCAACATCATCTATACAAAACATATGATACTAAAAAGAAGCCGATTCTCCTGCCATCTATTGCCATACAGACTATACTAGTTATCAGAAAATTTTTGTTTTACTACGTTTCGCTAGATGGCGCTATAATCTCACAACAGCTGTTTCCGGTGATGAGTGCCGATGTTTTGCTTTTCATTCGTCGACAATTTCATTCAATTCATTCAGTTTTGCCTTTAGACATCGTGTCAAGTCGTGTACAATTTCGCTTTATAATTTGTGTTTTTGTGCGTAGCAATTGATTGTTTTATTTTGAGAAATTTTTATTTGAAAAGTGTGTACTAATCTATTATTTTCGTCTCTAAACGTTGTGTTGACAAATTAAACTCAGACTACAAAGTGCTATTCTGTTCTTGTGTGTTCAACCAATTCTTTCACAACACAAAGGATACCTACACAGGAGACAGTTGTTTTCCGTAGTGTTTTCGCTATACAAACGGTTACCAGATACTCAGATAAAGGTAAGGGAAATAATGTTCTCTGTATTAGTTTGTATTTCGATTCCATCGCCGTGATAATACACTCATTTATTGATTTTCAACAAAAATATTTTTCGCTTGGAGCTTTATAAAAATAAAATTTTATTTCATTTCATTAGTCATTTTCATTAAACTGAAGATAAAAAGATTACAGGTAAATAAAAATTGGTCTCTAGCAGGTAGATGAAGTCACAGCTACAGCAGAACTGGTATTTGATTTGTTGTTTGTATAATTTGAATGAATTATAATACTTTTTTATATCATTGTAACACTTATAACATATAGATGTGGAATTATTACAAGTGTCTAATTGTCAGACGGCAACATAATGATGTGATGTTTACAGTCACCTATATTGGTTGTTATTGGTGGCACTATCACTAGAAGGACTTTACTTCTAGTGGACAATGCCACCAATAAGTAATGGTCTTTATGCATAATTAAAATAAACTAATGCTGGTGTACCACTAAATTGTTATGTCATGACTTTACTTATCAATCTCTACAATTTATTTATTAACACCTATGCTTACCATCTAGCCAAAAACCAAACAAAGGTCAAAGATTTATGAATAACAGGTTTAGTTAATTCAAAGTTATAATTAATACCTTATGTATATGACATACTACCATTTTAAATCCAAATAATCCATTCCAATCATGAGTAGTTCCAGTGGTGGCTCTAACAATGAAAATATTAGACTTTAGTAAGTTCAATTAGTTTAAATTCAAAGTATAGAAGCATAATTTTAAGAATTCTTTTATATGAAACCCGGGCTTCAGATGCCGCAGCCATGAATTCCTACTAAGAACACTTAAAGAGAGAAAGAGCCCACTGGTAATAATCATGAGTTTACTTATTTTTTTATGTATTGTACCTATAGTAGATAAGTATCAGTACTTAAGTATAAAATGATAGTAGTTGACCTTCAAATGTAAATCTAAATGGAAAATATGCTTTGCCCAAACCATATCTAACAAAGTTGTGTGACATTTAAAATTGAAAACCAGTTTTATTCAATATACATAAGTAATTAATAATAATAGTCGCTATTCTTTATGCTTTGGATGTAACAGATTTTTTGAAACATATAAGAATGAATGAATGTAATCATAAACAAATGTTTTTAAGTAATTATATATGTATGTAGTTTTATTTTGCTGTTGGGTTGTTGTGTGCTCTCTTGAAAATTTCAAATTCTAATAATTTCTTCAGAAATTAGACCTTCACATGCACTTTTTCATATCAAATTTTATACTATAGTAATTTCTCAAAAGTTACAAACTTCTCTTGGTGTATAAATAAATAACATTTAGTATGTATTTTTCAACTAAGTGTATGTACAATGACAATTCTTTATAAGGATACAAAACATGAGATAGATAAACTCTTTTTGCACCATTTACAAAGAAGTCATAATTTATTACAAGGTATTCAAACATAAATTAGCGCAAAGGTGGCTATAGCGCAAATGCAATTTCTGATTAGAAAAAAAAAACATCATTCAACAATTCTATTAATTTCATTAATAAAAAGTATGTAGGTACCCAAATATTAATATTTCCATAATACTACACTAATTATAATAAACTGTAAAAAGTGTATCAAGGTGAAACTAACAAATTTTCTGTTATGCCTTTACATTATTCAGTTCTGAATAGGGTTGCCAGACGTCCGGATAACGCCAGACATAGCTATGGACATAGTTAGGTTTTTTGATTGCGTTTCCGGCCAAAATAAACAGTATCCGACTGGTCCGGCTTTGGTTAGGTTTTTTGCACTTGAATCACAGTCACTTCAAAAGTCGAGTCTTGCGATCAGGAACGAGCTAGTGCCGATAATTTAATTTTGACTGATTAATAACAAAGTACGACTGATTAGGCATTCGACACAAGACACACAATCCTTAATAATGTAGGGTGTCCGGCCTTTTTATCCAAATCCGGCCTAACTGGCTGGTCTGTCCGGCTATTAGGTTTTGACGACCTGACAACCCTAAGTTTGAGTAAGTTACTCAAATTCGTTTTAGTGTTGTATTTGAATGTAAAAACATTAGAGGTACTAATTGTTATTAGACTGTAACTGCTAAAATTCTTATTGTTAGGATTCCGAGGTAAAACTAAGAACCCTATAGTTTCGTCATGTCTATCTGACCTGACCTTCTGTCACCGATTTAGCTCAGAGACTAGATACCTACTGGTAATACAAACTTATAATTTGGTTGAAATAATATAATAATTATTCAGTTTATATATATACATAGGATTACTTAAATGGACATAACTACTACACTTACTAGCTTTCTGACTAAGGAGATGCCTTTAATACCAATGTAAATATTGTATGTAAGAACTAAAATTGTATACAAGATTCACATAATTTCCACAGTATGCAATTCCCTACGTGTTTATATATATTTTATAATAGTCCGTTTCAGTACAGTAACTCTGAGACATCCGCATTTGCATCGCCCACTAAGTAGAAGAGTAGACTGGGTCAGTCAGTCAGCATGTGCTTCCGCCTAGTCGTTGCCAGCGAAGAAATACATAAGTCGCTGCCAAGCATTTAAAATGGCAGGTAAAATAGACAGTAATATTCAGAAAAATGACCTTTTCAATTAACATTGAATAAGCTCAGCGTGTTTCCACACGGAATATATAATACACGTGCTTGAATTTGTTTACGATAGGTCTTTGTTAATTCTTGCACGCGAATATTCAATCTTGACCCACATGATCACTTAATTCTTGTTAAGTCATCGGTAACATAAAAACAAAAAAAAGAACGTGAATACGTCACGTTTTTTTTCAGCATCTGCGTTAAATACGTCCGTCTTTGTTTTACAGCTCCATTCAGATATCTTTCACAATTATTAAATAAATTTCAGCGCCCAGCAACTTCGCTCCAATGGGAATTTTGGTATGCGAACATTCACCAGTCCTCATCAAATATATAATACAAATTTCATTGCAAGTTCACCACATATAGGTAAATGTAACTTGAAGCCATCCAGATAGAAAGTACACTAGTGTATCGACCATGAGCTGGTTTTGTGTTGCGTTGATACAAAGCTTAGATTAAACTTAACAATGTACATACGTTGATCATGGCCTATAGTATATTTCTGGCATGATATATATTTCCTGCATATCTCATCATCTTTTCCCCATGCAAATGTAGTGACAACTCAGAGATGCCTAAATTTACGTACAGTCTTATTGAACTAACAGTTAGGTACCAAATAGTCGACTCCTATTACTCAGGTTTTATCGACGTTCAATTTCAAATCCAAACAATCGATTTTGATTACACAGTCGATTAGCTATTGTAGAACCGTAACGTTTTCTTCTGAACTGAACATTCATTCATCATGCAATGTGATTTTCTGAGTAGAATTGTTCTTAAAATAATTGATAATTAGTCGATATTTTAAAGAATGTTCTAAATCTTCCTTCCACGGAACCCTTAGAGAGAACCTGACTCGAATTAAAAGATAGTAAATAACATTAATAGTTAAGTAACTAACAATACTCAAATGTAGCGCGGTTAGCAGAAGTGTTCTCTCTCTGGCTCTGACGCAAGATAGTTGCGCAAGAGCAAAGTCGCGTCGCAATCGCAACTCTTAACTTGGAACGTCCATTGACCATGCAATCCACCAATGGTGTTGTTCTAAATAAAAAAATTAACCAACCAGCCACAACTTCGTCTGCTAATTCTTTATTGATGACATGAATTACAATCTGTAACGGATGATGAAAAATTATCAAAATTCAGTTTTTAAAATACCGGATGTTAGTTTGTTATCTTAAAATCTATAATTTGCCGTGTAATTTGAACATACAATATTATTATTAATATGGTAGCAGTACTGGGCCAGCACTGACATTTGCACAAGGTTCACATTCGCCGCGGACATGAAAGTCCGTAACAATAACAAGGCCACTCGTGTCTGTCTAGCTGTATGATCTCCCACAGAAGATAACTTTGTACAATGTATAATAGTATAATATTCTTATGTTATACTTCTGCAAATACAACCAAGCCAATGTAGGATCTTTTTTGAATGTCCGTTTAACGTTGCAATATAAAATACTTCACCAACGAATGCAATAATAAGCAAGTTAGACGTGTGTGAGTTATTGGGGGGACAGGTACTTTTCCTAGTTTAGACGTCTTCTAGGGCCGAACACAATATCAGCATAGGTATACTTGTTTCAAAATTAAATACCTAATATTTTTTTAGATTTAGAATCTCTGCATCAACTTTTACAGAACGATTCCAATGCAACTCAGTTCAATTTATGCACCTAAAATGAATCGCATTCATACTAAAAATTAAGTCGATGGTACAAATTTACGATTCAGTTCAGTTTAGGTCGTAAAGTGGTACGCGTTAAGAGATGATGGTAAGCCCCCTGTTCTTTTTAATCTCTGAGCTTCCAGTTTGATACACCCACTCTGGTGATCTTTATCAACTCAGTTTTGCTTTTGCAGCCAAGGGCATTATCATCAGTATAAAATAAAGTCGCGCTTCACCTCCTTGTTTGAAAAATAAATACCTAATGTTTTTTTAGATTTAGGATCTCTTTACGGCTTTCTGTTTGATACATCGACTCTGGTGATCATTATCAACTCAGTTTTGCTTTTTCAGCCAAGGATAATAATATCAGTATAAAACAAAGTCGCGCTTCGCCTCTGTTTCTATGATATCTTCTTTAAAAACACAACGTATTTCAACAACTAGTTTAGTGTAGTTTATTTGGACAACTTATTTCCGAAGGTTTATACAAGACAAATGCCGCGCGAAGCCGGGCCAAGTCGCTAGTATGTTATTATAAATCTTAAAGACCCTAAATATCCCTCAAAATAAAATTCACTGTCATTATTACGATATAATTTGAAAAAATAGGAAGCTCATAAATCGATATCGTTAATCGCCAACAAAAGTCGTACCACAAAAAAAAATGTTTTTGGGCCTTAATTTCAATCGCAAAAAATATATTTTAGGTCCTAAACTGGATAGCATTAAAAGAGTAGATTAATAAGCCCCTGTAGTTTTTTGTGGTTTCTATGAAATAAACCTTGCTTATTGTAACGAGCGACGGAAAACTGAACGGTCTCCATTCACGTTCACAATACTGGCTGGACAAGGACAGACAGGCGGCATAACGCAAACTTATCTAGACGTACCTATTGTTTACATCTTATATGTTATATTTATTTATTTATTTAGTGAATCTTATATTTCTCTATATATGTGATCACATAAATTAGTCACACATAGCTTACACTATCCTAAATAGTGTATTGTGGCAAATTTTGATGAAATAGCGTAGACCTATGTCATGATCATGACCGACTGCACCTCGGTCTAGCCGCACTTCGGAGTTTAGCCGTAACATAACTAGATACAACAAAACCTGATGAATTCCCAGCACAATATTTTATTTTAATTATGTTTGACAACAATTGTTACAACAATAAATTTATCTATTTGGTCTTAGCAACTTAGTCGTCACAATATTAATAAAATCCCAGTTTCTAATTTCGTCGACATAGATTTTCTTAATTCGCCACCACGTGATAGCGCAACGCATACGGTCACACCACATGTTCCATTCTATGATGACCATCCACCAACATGACATAATATTTATTCTTTACCCTTCTACTATAAGTTCTTAGAAACGATATTTAACGTTGGGATTAAGTTGGAAAAAAAAAAACAGTAAAAAAAAAGTAATTAGGAAAAAAAAGTATTAATATTGGCAGTCTTAGTTTTGTTTCGTATTATTTATAAAAGTGTTAAACTATCACATGACCGTAGTAGGTTGTACAAGTAGGCACTATGTTAATGAAGGCTGCGTGTCATGATATTCTAATATAGAAAGTAGTTAGTCAATTAATTTAGGTCTACCGCAAAAGTGCTGTTACGCTAATATGAAAAGGGAGGGTGGTGCCGCGACCTTGCAAGGTCGTTGATGTTGCGTGGGGTGCCTATACCGACTTACGTCACGCATTCACTTGGAGCGAAATTTTAATATAGAAAATGAACAGGATTCACAATAGGCTTCTAATTGTACCGATTATGGGCCAATCCAAAGGCTCTAAAATTAGGAATGGAATAGGGACGGGTCATTTCGAAACTGCTCTCCTAGGGTTTTTGGTCTTTGGATAAGTGAGGATCAGGCTTATGATAAAGTTTGGAACATCATCGGTGAAACATAGACAAGTCGCACGCAAAAATTTTTTCACAAAGTCCAATGACGTTGGACAGCGGCTACGTTTTTTTAACGTCATCTATCTAAGAACAGTCGGGCAGCTAAAGCGAATGTAAAGATACCTACCTCAATTATTGGTGGTATCTGAAAACCAGTGCCCTGCTCTCTTTGTTGAGCGGAATATGCACTGAGATACTGCCCTTTTATATCGCTGCGGCACATTATTGTATAGTTATTATAGATTATTTATTGTAGATTATTTCTTGTGTATTTGTCCTTTAATGGTTTACTGTATCATAAATGTATATTGTGTGTCCTCGATATAAATAAACATTTAATCTATCTATCTATCAATTATGTAAATCCGTTCAGCTGTTTTGGAAAAATGAGGTAATATATAATATTATATAATAGATACATAAAAGATACGCGCAGAAAACAATACTCTTTCTTTGCAATCGGGTAAAAAGCATTACCAACAACATTAACTCCACCGCGCGTCTACCTTCTAACGCAGGTACATGCAAAACCAAATTTAATAAGATTAACTGATAATTTGCTTAGTAAAATGATTTGATTTTAAAATCACTGAATGAATGTAAATCAACTAAGATTGTAATACCTAGTTGTTTGTTGTCATGAACTTCCCACACTCCAATTTATCTTATCTGTAATTATCATTCACGGCACATATTGTAATCAATCTCTCGCGTAGGTATAACACTTCTCAAATCACGTGGCAAAATTCAGGAGACGGTAGACGCGTGGTTTATTTACTTCTGATTTACATTACTACTACATTGGGTAAACAAAATGTTGCTATCACTTTGCTGAAAAAATCTAAAATGTATGCAGTTGTTTGAAGCTTGCATCGTCCCACAGCTGCGCAGTGCGACGATATGACGAGGTCATCGCCTTGCCAACTAACTGATAACTACTTCCCAATTGACAGCCTCCAATGCGATATTATGCAAAAAAAACTTACTTAAAATATTAAATAGTTTATTTGGTAGGTAATAGGTACTTGACGTACCTGACCGTCAGGTTCTTTGTATTGTCTGTCTGCGCTATGTTTTCAAAGTGAACACAACCTTAGTTGATGCCTATAAGGATGGATTTGAGAGTGCAGGATACTCGTTCCATTGTTCGTTGTAGAAAGTGCAACACGAACTTGGATCACGACGAGAATTCTAATTGCGCTCATTCTACAAAAGGACTACTCGCAACTGTGACATTCTTTCCTTTCTCAAATGTTTGGCCCCTACCTACCTACAGGTTCAGCCTGTCGTATTAAAAAAAACCGACACTTGAGCTTAGCCACTCGTACACTTTTGTTTTGAAACGTTTCAAGAGTTTACTACACTAATAGAAGACTAGTCATTTACTGGTCTTTAGAGGGGTACTCATTTTATGCTACATATTCTTTACGTAAATCTGTAATATTTTAAAACTATTTGTTGCGTAAATCTGTTACTTTCCCCTTTTAGTTAAGTGATTCTCTGATTTCTAGTCAATTTCACGGCTCTTTTTCTGATTAGATTGTAGATTTTCCTTCACAGGCTTTTCAATTTTATAACTATGAAATTCATAGTATCTATATTTCTGCATATTCACTATAAACAAACTATAGCACTAGTTACGGAGTAATGTCAATATTCTTTAATTGGTAGGTTGCATAATGTAGTACTAGCGAACTAATGGCTTTATTATGTTACTACTCGTAAGAAGTTGGTTGCATCAATCTTTTATGGTTAATTGGTATTGTAGTACAGTATAAGAATATAGTAACAACACATTTGTAGGTCACTATGTCAATTGTTTTGCAATAACCTATCAGTTGATGAGAAACAGAGAAAGATCAGCTTATAAATGGCAGTGCTTAGGATGTAGTTTATGACACTGTCGATAATGATTTATGCAACTTGCTTCGTGGCCCCAAAATCTAATGGATCATTATTTACAGAACCTCCAAAGTGGCTGACTAATTCGCCCTTAACACAGGCGATTAACAACGCGCTGCACGATGTAATTTGCGTTGCTATTATTTGCAATTGTGTATATGCCGATAGCTGTCAGTTGAGGTTTCTGTTTTATTTTCGTCAAACAATAAAAATAAACGTTCATTTATTGCTTTTCCCCTAAAATACTAATTCATATGTCACTCGCTCTTTTCTATCCCACGCAGTCTGCAACATTCCAGTACAAACACATAGTAAAATCTTTTCATAGTGATGAGTATCTTGTGGTTGTTGTAGCGAAAATATAGAAATTCATCAACCAACCGAACGGAAGTAATACAGTGGTACTTTACCTAACCTGAATCAACGAAAGTACTCGTCAAATCTTATTTAGGTGCGATGACAATTGGAAGGGTTTTGTTGCTATTGCGCAACTTGAGAGATGAATCAGTAGTGCGTGTTAGTAAAGCTCAACAAATGACGTTGACCGCTGCGGTCGCTCACCTCTGTCACTCACTAACTCACCGAGAGCACCAGCCACGTTATACAAATACTCATAATATTAAAAGCTTGTAGCGACAACATCTTAGTATTTACTAGCTAGTAACACATAAAATTTAATTGAATAACGCAACTGCAGGGCGGTGTCAACCAATAATATTTTGGTACTTTTGTTATTGCTGTATTGACTGCACACGTCATCAACAACCTTTGTTTATAACGAATGAATCATTCTATCTATAATCTTGCATTGATTACAACATTTATATTTTGTTTTCGGAATTCCAACTACGAATTTCTTAACACAGCCAGCAAAGTATAGTATAGATACTGCACCCGCGAAATCCTTTTAAAGAAAATTCAATGTTCAAACTAACTAGCACCTCCTAAAACGTTGTATATAATGCGTACTGTACAATAAGGTATTCATTCATTCATAAAAATTGATAAACTGTTTCTATTTCAATTATCTGGGTCAAGGTGGAAACTAACACAATGCTATTCAAACAGCATAAAATGATCGACTGATAAAAGAAAACCCAGTTAAGAGAAAGTCTGAGTCCACAATTTCCTTCAAATCTGATTATTATTTTATTATGTGTACTACGAGCTCCGGCATAGAAATGACTGTAACTAGTATCACGGAAACGAGGACAAACAGATAACTATTGAAAACAGCAAATTACCCCAAGCCGTGAATCCGGAAACTTTCGTTTGCATTATTGAGTTTATGAGTACCTAACGGTTTTAAAGTCGGTCAGGCGCGGACTCACGTCACATAGGTATGGGCTAAGAGAAATGGTGAACTTAATGAAATAAAAAATAAATACGAAGCGTTAAATTTATTTTTTGCCTAATTAATTTTTGCTGAAGTATTTCTATCATACTACATTTTAACAACTTTGTCTATTTTCATATTCAGAATGTCCATGTTTTGAATTGAAATCAGGACCTTTTTATTAGCATTGTTCTTATTAACCTGTGTACGTGGCCTCATTAATAAATTGACCTACCGTGCTATTTGGCATGCTTGATTATTTATTAGTGATATATGTATGGTAATATGTGATGTGAAAGTTTGTTTTTTGTTCTACCTTCTCATTACAACAGACTGATAAATTATAGCGATTGTTTTTATATGATATGTGCCTAGTGGAAGTAAGATAATTAGAACACTTAAAAGTGACGTTTATTATAGTGAGTATTTGTGTTTTTACAAGGATTCCCATACATGTAGATGTAAACAACTCTACAATAGCCGCTGATATCTCGAGATAACAGTTATTTGCTTCAAATATTTACAATTTATTCATAGCTGCTTCTTACACTTATAGTGATAGCAGCTGAGGCACATTTCGGGCAACATTTCGTTCATTTAACTACTGTTCTAATTATCGCCATTTAGTTGTTTTATAACAAATAAATGATGCAAACCCATCGCAGTCAATAAGGTCCCTTATCTATATAAAGTATATCCTAAATATATATCAAAATGTTTTGTTGACAGCACTGGAACAAATGTTTAGATCATGACGCGCGCGGATTCTGGACAGTAAGGTAGCCACCTTATCAATTACTATCGAGTGTTGTCCCATATTTCTGGTCACGAACGACCACAACTAGATTTAGTATATAGCATTTATAGTCCTACGCGATTTATGATACGACTTCCTCACTAATTTCAATTGTGATGTGTGTAAAATTAAATTCACATATATCATAATATAAACACTCTAATTAATTTTTATTTGTTGCAGATTCTGGAATGACAACTCTACGGGCTACCTGAGACTGTTTTTGCAGTGAAGGTAAATAAATATTCTTACATTGCATTTTTCATTTTATTTCTAAAATTCGAAACAAAATGTAAATCCTCTTTGACTTTCTTTCTCTTTCTCTTCCTCTTCCTCTTCGACTTTATAATAGTAGCATCCTATTCCTATTGATGAACTTTCTATGTCAACGCTGATTTAATTTTAAAACGGTGGTTTTCACTCTTTTCGTTTGCTATACAAATCATGATAAACTTGACTTTTTATGTATTCCAAATGAGTCATTTGGAATACATAAAAAGTCATTTTCATGAGTCACGTGATAGCAATTCTCATGCAAATTTTATAAATTCATGCCTCTGCATACAGAAAACAGGTTTAAATGACTGCGTTCGCCTAAGAAGAAAAATAACCGTTCTCAGACAGGGTCGATCAATGAGTCACGTTGTTTGATGGCACTAGCTGCGGCGTCACAGGAGAGCAGTCGGGTGTCGGGTTTTTTTTCAAGTTTACTCTCCTGTAAATGATCATCGCATTTTTTGTTCATCGAGATCAAATAATAGGTACAAACATGTTTATTTCCCATTTATCTACATTTCTTTGCTGAAACCTATGCCTATTGCATTTTGTTGAAGTTTCCCTATTGCAGGCAATACGAATATTATGAAAAATTACACATAAAATTTAGCTTTTGAACAGAACAGGTTGCGACTAGTGTTATTTTTTACATAAGACACCTTCTTTGATTTCAAATTCTTTCACGCCACGCCTCATTCTCAACTAGGTAGGTACATACCCATCAGCTGTTTAAAGTTTAATTAAAAAATTCACTTAACCTTCTTGTGTTGCTGCACATATTTACGCATTATGATCTTATCAATGTTTGTTTAAATATTGTTATTATATCTTGTGTGCATATTTTTTGTAGGTTGGATGTGTTTGCAACGTATCATCTACTATTTTCTTTTCCTTTATTTTATAGTGTTTTTTTTTACTGTTTTATTAGAGTTCAATGTAAATTCTCCGTTTGAGCCAATAATTGACTGTAGGTAATGCTTTTTGCAATTGATTTGCAATAAAGTTTAAATAAATAAATAATAAGTATTATACTGGTTTTGTTGCAATTAGTAAGTGTCTAAACAATATGCTGTTATTTACTGTCATGCAAACTATGAACGTAACTTCGGCCTTTAGTTATTCTGAGTAATATTCCATGGCGTCACGCACGACACGACCTGATTCGATTCTGACATCCGTATCCGTGAAATCTGAATTTATTGTTTTGCATAATTAAGTTTGATGACATTGATTGACACGTGATTTTGAAGAGTCAATCAAGTTAAATGAAGCAACTAGCGATTGAATAAAGGTCGAGTCGTAAATTAACAAACATTCGATTTCGTCGACAAGCCTCTATTATCGACCGTAACATAATCATCACCTACGACATTAACCTTGGACACACGCTCCGATTCCCATAAAACTTCCCTTCTACATTCAATTACTTCACCGTTGATAATTCGATATCACTTCTTGGAGTGGGAAGTCACGGTAATGATACCCTGCTGTCCAATACATATGGTGAATGCTTTTCATCTTGTCACTGTCACTTGTCACAAGTTAGTGATTTAATGGATTTTAACGTCATATATAAACGTCTAACATAGAAGAGGAAGAGGAAAGCCAAGAAGGGCTTACATGGAACAAATAAAGGAAAAGGCAAAAGTTGTGTCAAACAAGAATCAAATGGATGGCTGTGGATAGGCAGGCATAAATTAAATGAATAAACATTGTTCGGCAATTGTTCAAAACTTAACACTTTCGTGGATGCTCAATGAGACACAAAAGAAGTTTAATTGTTATGACTGCTAATAGCAGTCATGCGTCCGCGAAAGTGTTGGGCATGAGACAATAGCTGTGATTCTACCTGTGGGTTCGATATTTACAATGCTTATGAAAGTATGTACATATCGAACCCACATATTAGTATAAAATACGCAACTGTCACGCACGACCTCTAACACTCTCCCTCAGGTCAGGCCCGCGGCTTGTGAGCGGGAGTGAAATTTTGGCATCCGTTCCACAAAAGCAAGACGTTACATAATAATGCAGCTTTGCGCCCACGCTACTACCAGGATGTTTAGTCGATTTCTACTGTATCCACGTACTGCACAATACACTACTATCATCTAATGTTATATTCAAATCTGACTGTAAATTGTAACGTGCAAGCAGATACCTATATTATACTAAGGTTATATTTTCTCTCGTCGTCATCGGAATATTTCTCAGTGTCGATCTGTGCCAGAGGTCATTGCATTCATTTCAAGTTAACAGTAACAATAAACAATGTCATAGAGCATCTGATATTCCTAGAACAATATAATCGTAATCATAGATCATAGATTTCCATTACTAATTTACTATCGAAACAACACAGTGACCCATATGTTGCAGTAATACCTCGTCCACGTGACAAAAATAGATTGCAATTTGGGTGGTTTCGTACTTAAAATGACTGAAATATGTTTGAGTTTGTATTTCGCATTAAGATGAGGCAGAGGTAGTTCAATAGTTCCTTCGGTTTTCATATGCAACAGTGATTATTAATTAATTGATATAGTCCGTTCCATATAGTTACATTACTGACATCTGCTTATTTAACTTTGTTCGGTATAGCCTAACAAAGTCGGCTTCACTCATCAATAAAAGAGGATTAGAACGATAAACTGGTTGGTACATACATATAGGCTACATTTGTTTTGTACTGGTTATTTTTACATCGAATGAGATTGTGTTTTTTCTCACGAATGTATTGCGCATTCTTTTTCAGAACAGTTATGAATGCTTCACATCGCATATTAATTATATGTATTTCTGTTATTGTTGTGTTTAGTATCATATAATTAATCTATTGCGTAAAGACGCAACATAGTACCTAATAAAAGATAGGAATGAAGAATTAGAAGCTAGAAATGAACGATGAAAAGGCAAGTAAAATTAATGCATCTATATTTTTTAAATATTTTAAATGGTAATGGTTTCTAAAGTCAGAAATTTGGTTACACCTTGAGAGGTTAGATTAAGAGTACATTGTAAAATTATTTATGTAAAGCTAGGACGGATAGGTTATTTTAAACCCAGCCTTGTGAATTTGACAGATGTGAACATTTCTGGCGCAGATTGGCACAGGCCATGAATCGGCTCATAATTTAGCTAGTTTTGCAGCACCATGAACCGATTTAATCAACCTACTCGGTTGACGTTGACCCCGATACAACCAATGTATGCCACTGCGGCTAGCTTGATAAAAACTACAAAATTAGGAACTCTTACGTAAATAAAACAGACCATAATTGCAAATTCCTGTCATCAAGATATGATGATTGTGTAAAAAATCAACTATCCTTAACTTTTAAGAAGTCATCTGCATAAACGATAGTTGTCTGTTTGTGAAGATGATTCAAACATGCGACGTCGTCACGTTTTACTTGTGATTTTAATTTCGTCATATCTTTAAAAGCTCATCAATCAGTTGTTTCACAGATATTTCTATTATTTGTTAATATGTACTCCTTCAAATAGTCATCAAAACAATATTTTATTATCCCGATTATTTTAGGTTTTTCCATAAATAACATAACCGAATTTGCCAAACTAGCTAATGTTTTTTTTTTGTTTTAATATTATCAGAATACCCAATTACCTTTCTTTCAACTCGCAGTTACTTTTCAAACAAAACATGATTCTTTCGTAGACCCTAACACGTTCTGCATTGCTGAGCTGTCGCATCCATGTATTTTTGCAATTTCGACTTCCGGGTAATTATTTCGGCGTTCATGACACTAATTTAACCAATTATTAAATGAATGAAACAAATTCATTATGCTTTATTGATGTAATTTTTAAAGAATACTTATCATTGCTATTTTTGCCATTAGATGCATGCTAGTTTTTGGCTGTCGCATTTCTGCTCATAGCGGTGGCCGTTTCCAGAATACCGTTAGAAGGCGATAGCAAAACATCAAACCGACCGAGTTATATTTATGAAGTAGTTATAGCAGGTACCGACCGCTGTATCAATGACATAATGATGACGTTCTAAGCGAATTGAATAAAATCTTAACCATATACCTACATTATACATTCAATAACAAAGAAATGTCTCTGACTTATCAAATTTATTAGACTCTAGTGCCACCGATGCAGCGGTTCAATTATTTCTACTTTCTTTGACAGGAATACTTCAATGACTGAGTTGAGTTCAATCGATTCTATGAGGTCATATCAGACATACAGGTCCTATTCTACATTACTTTGAAAATTTATTCGCACTTGCGGAAGTACAGTCGACGACTCCATTTCAAGTTACCCTGCATAGATCTTTACTCCGCGGTAAAAGAGGCAAGTTAATTTGGATATGGTGTTGATTGTACAAGTCTCAATCAAAATGTTTACGGCTGCACAATATGTACTCGACACGTGCGTGCATTTCTTTATTTGAACATCGCTGGGGATCTGCAAAGTAATGAAAGCACAAAAGAATAACACGTGTTCTTACACGTGGTATTCGCAGCGTTTTACTCATTCTATACTGAACGATGATCAAAGTTTGACCAAATTGTGTTACCATGCATGGATCTTTATACCGCGGTGATTATGGCGAAATTGCTATGAATTTGGGTAGCTTCATGTGCCGTTTACTACGTGCACTGTGGTTTATTTTACATTTTAAATAAAGGCTAATAGTTCTGCATTATCCATCAGTATTATACTTTTGCTTCCTATCAAAAAAATAAGAAAAATGCAATGGTGTCAATTTGAGCACTCTCGTTAATTTATATCTCAATGTTTGAGAGTTGTGGCTATATTTGTACCAATATCTCGCGAACTTGGGAGATATTTACTAAATATAACCATTCTTTGATTTATGATTTCTTTTGATTAAATAACCTTATTCTTTTGATTAAATAACCTCAGTTCCATTAGGTAGCTCACACCCAGCTAGCCTATTGCCGTCGAAGCGACCTTGGTTTATCAACTTGACATATCATTTTCTCCGCTTACAAATAGCATAGACTGTATAAATTAATAAATGGCTTTGGTAATAAAGATCGCGAAAGAATATATTTTATTATTATATTGATCGTGTGAATAAAGGACTTACGTAGATGATTGATATGTCGAGGTTTACAGGTTTACTTTGTGTCTATTTATCGAATTTCACGACTTTGCATATTTCACTCATGTTATCCAAGCAGCTATGGTACTTATATTGCACCTTTGGAAAAAAATACATTGAAATTACATGGTGTATAATATTTTCAATGAGAATATTACACGCATGAATTCATTTGATACGAAGTCACTGCACATTCTGAATTCGACTTCAGTCCTACGCATATTTCGGTCTCGTTGTTATACATTTATCGTTATTATATCAATATCGCCCACGTTTGAACAAACCGTCTCAAAATGACAAGATCTGTTCCCTAATATACATACTCGTACATTATATGCCAAAGAGGGTTTATTTAGTAATGTTTAATTATTGTAAGCTTAAGTTGCCGCCAGGGTCGGAAAATGAAGCACAACCTTGTGCCCGAAAAATGCTTCTAAATAAAATTTTGCAAGTAATTGTTTAGGAAGCACAGGTAACGTAATTTTAAAAAAGGCCAACTCATACATCCTATGTTAAACTTTGTCGTTTTCATGTTTTTCGTCGGAAAATCGAAAAAAATACGCTGCGCTCTTTAGAAGTGTTTTTTTAGCCACGACTATTGTAGTAATACATTTGTTGTTTCAGGTGGAGGAGTACTGCAAAGAGTGGTATGGGCGTGCGGTGAGACACGAAGCGCAGCATCAAGATGACGGAAGGCGAGCGACAGCAGAGCGCGGGCGGCACCAACGCCGCTCCGCAACACAGAAAAGGACACAGGTATTATGAAATAGCAAACAAATTATATTACTTTAGACAAGTAAATATAAGTAAGATTAATTTAGTTTTTAAATTGGTTCTCCACGGTTATGCGTGCTAGTTCAACCCATAGTTATGGTGTTAGAAATACCAGTGAAAAATCATTGCGACAATAACAATACTTTCAAAGATGTGACAAAACTATAATCACTCATTTTTTGACTCGTCCAAACGCTCCATACTAAATGACACTCTACCGTGACGTCACGATGGAGTAATAGCAAAAAAAAGCTATGTTTATTCGACAGCTACATTAATTCTGATGACTTCTTAATAAAAGTTCTTTCAAAATTTTAGTTTTTTTACTATGGTTGAGTTTTTAATGTTGGAACAATGATCCAGCCGTATGTTACAGTTAATAAATTATCACAATTTTCTGACCTTGTCTGTATTTAACCTTTTACTAATAGGGTTGTTAGTAAAAGTTTAAATTTGATAAAATAATCTGATACCGATTAAAATGCACAACTCCTATAATTTTCTAAATAATTTTCTTACATTATGAACTCTCATTTAGAATTAATCTTATATGAAATGAAGCCGATTTTGCAAAGTGGATGCATTTTGCAAAATCGGCTTCAAAATAAGTCCGGTGACGCACTACCGATTCTAATAAATGTGATCTGTGTGTTCATTATCCATGAAATGGCTGCTATGACCCACATACTATTGATTACATCCATTAGTTCATCTCTATGTGTTCCATCTGTTTTCCGCTTACAGTTCAATTGTCTATCTTTCATTGCATGTAATATAATAAGTATAGACGTTTTTAGGGTTCCGTATCTCAAAAGGTAAAAACGGAACCCTTATAGGATCACTTCGTTGTCCGTCTGTCAAGACCTTTTTCTCAGGAACGCGTAAAGGTATTAAGTTCAAATTTATACCGAATACCCAGGTCTACGATCTCTTTCAGCTGGGAAAAAATCAAACTTATACGTTAACGCGATCAAAAAATGACCATTTATGTCGCATATTTTGCGATTTCACAAGGGAATCAAAACCATAGGGTACTTTTTGTATACCAAGAATCATAAAATTTAAAAAAGGTGGGGCATACTGTACTGATATAGGTAAAAACTTAAAATTGGTAATTTATAGTTACATCACAGAAAAAGTTATTTGTAATTTATTACATACAAAATGAGTGCATTTTTCGATTTTACAAAGGAATCAAAACCTAAGGGTACTACCCGATGACCTAGAATCATGAAATTTGGGATAAAGTAAGGGCATACTATACTGATATAGAAAAAAAAATTTAAAAAAAATTAATTAATTTATACTTACATCACAGAAAATAAGTTATATTTGTAATTCGTTTTGTACAAAATGAGTGCATACGCCCGCTTTTCACCATTCCCACTAGATAGCTTTACGGGACGACTAAGGGATTAATAGGCAACCATAGCACATAGCATTCCCAAAGAGGGTTGACGTTAGGCAGGCGGCCGGTTATAAAATCACAGCCGAATCATCAAAATTTTGTACGGAACCCTCGGTGCCCGAGTCTAACTCGCACTTGACCGGTTTTTTATTATTAATCATAACACTTTTTGAAACTCGTTCCTCGTTACACTAAACAATTTGCTATTTGATACTTACTTCCAGGATGTTTAGATAGGCGTTCTAGCGATCATCTGGCGTTCGATGATTCGATAATATTTACTTGTTTATGATTGTAAAGGTCAACAGTCGCGTCACCAACCCAAAAATTACGTAACTCTACTGAGGATCCGTTAGTTCGAATTTTGTTATAATCTATTGATTTTCTGTTTGTAATAATCCCCCTCTGTGACCCTTCCCACTCTGAGTCATGCATGAAACAACATTGAAGCTAGTTTTAGTATTTTACAAAATTTTATCCGATAAGGCTTGTCTGTGTCATACGCACAGATAACCGGGTTTGCGACACCTGGCCAACAATAGTGTCAAAACGTGAGCCTTTCCGATATCACTCATCCCAGGCTCCGATGGCTCACCTGGGTACAGCACGTGCCGCGTCTTACATTTATTATCCAAATTCATTTTTTTTGTTAATATTTGTTTCTCCATTGTACGTCTTCCTGTTCTTGTTGCTAATATAATTAGTTCACTCCGGCGAAGTAAATTGTGTTGTGAATATGCGTGAAAACTTAGCTCAACAACAAAAGTTGTTAGACGGGTAGGTATTAAAATTAAATTGCTACTAATATACGTTATCAGTGACAATTAACTGCTGCACCACACCGCATTATCCAAATGTTTGTAAACAAGGTGTTCAATTGAATGTCTCTCTCGGTCACACGATTTTCTCTCTAACGAGTAGGTAGGTACTTTGAGTATTATCTATCATTATAAAGACATTCCTGCTCCATTGTTACCTAATAAAAATGGTAAAACAGCTGCTCCGCGGGAATCAGCCATGATAAAATGTATGTACAATGAATCTAGAGAACACGCATTAACGATGCTGTATATTATCCTCTCGTTTCTACAAAAGTACGGGTGGAACGAATACCGAGATTACTCTTGCTGCCTTTAGTATTCTTTTCACTTGGTTGTGTGTGTAGAATACTCACGTTACGTAAATATTTGCGCAGGAGGCAAGAGTCAATGTACGCGATGACGGGGCTGTACGCGGAGTCCGGGTGCGGGGACAACGCGGACAACCCACCGGGACCAAGCACGCCGCCACACCCCTCTCACCCCCCACGGGAACCAGGCAAATGTCACAGCCGGAACCCGTCCGCTGGCATATGCGACAGGTTATTTACTTACCAATTTCATTATAAATTACAGATTAGTTACATCACATCCGCAATTCATTGCACTTATCACTTTCTATTGTTTTACAGAGATCGGGAAAGGGAAAAAGAAAAACCCCGGCAAATGTTTCCGGAAATATTAGACATTCCTCATGACATACGAGACTGCGGTATCTTATCGTGGAGACCGCTTTTTATTCAGAGATTTTCTAGTATAAAAGTGAGTTTTCAAAATTCTTAAAATTACTGCTGTACTTTCAGTTTCTTTCATAATAATTTGATTTATTTTTCAGGTATTTGTATTTTTCCTATCGTTCCTGGTAACGCTCCAGCAAGCGTTAAGTTCAGGATATATCAATTCCGTCATCACCACCATAGAAAAACGCTTCGAAATACCCTCAAGTCTTTCTGGTTTAATTGCGAGCAGTTATGAAATCGGCAACGTCATCACGGTCATCTTTGTGTCATACCTTGGTAGTAGAAGACACATTCCAGTTTGGATCGCGGTCGGTACGTATTCCAGTCATAAAATAATATTTATCTTATAAATAAACAAAACAGGACAACTCGCACGCGATTTATCTGTTCTCGGCTAGCTTCGATTCTATTCAGAAGCTCATTGCCATGACTAATATGGACATCCTACCACGAACCAGTACTGATTATCGAAAGCAGAATCTGAAATATTGGTATGGTATAAGGTTCATGCGTATGTGTTTATCATGTGTCATAAAGAGAACTACGCAGAACTGTTGAAACTTTTGTATTTTTAAATATCAAACATAAATGTATGTGTATGTACTTTTCAGGTGCTGTAATAATGGGCATCGGCTCGTTAGTATTTGTTATACCGCATTTCATAGCAGAAGTGAACAGCGAAACTCTGGCCAATAATAAATCTGAAGAGAATATTTGCCGGCTGCCCGGCCTGGATCAGGACTTGAGTCTTGCCCGACTAGCTGGCCAGGCGGGTTTACCACCCAGTAACTTGAGACCTGACAATTGTATCAAAGTAAGATGGATTAGTATTTAAACCAACATATTTATTTTTGTTTCATGCTACTCCCTTGCTCAATAAATCTTCTTTCATTAAATAATGCCGATATTTCGTCACTGAGTTCGCTTATCTGAATCTTTGCACCTTTCATAAGTAGTGCCACATCTACTATCACATTTGAGAACACCAATAAACTTTTGTAATGAACTCCATTTAATTCTGCCTTCTACGTTTTTCTCCTTGGCTAGATAAAACATTAATAAAGTACATTATTCCACAGAGTAGCCCCAGTACATTCATGCCAGTGATGGTGTTTATCGTGGCTCAGCTATTGCTGGGTTGTGGCGGCTCGCCGTTGTTGACTCTTGGTACGACGTACGTTGACGACCACGTGCGACCCGAATCGTCCAGCATGTATATCGGTGAGTCAAATTTATATTACTTCTTCACATATAGTTTGTGCCTTATCAATACAATTAATTATATGCTTATCAAATAGCTTTGTTTCTAGGTAATACGTCCTCTGTCTCGTTAAAATAAAATTATATACCCAGTACCATACGCCGAGAAAAACCATAGAAAAATGGTCAAAGTCCTTGTGTTTGTACTCAAATTATGTTATTTATTTTACGTTCGTGACACATTTTGCTAATCATAGTAGTAAGTATGCTATAATGCTGTGCCTAAATCCCTAACTCCATTGGTAATCTCCAATTTTTTCTAGATAATGCTATAAAGCATGTTATTCACAGCGCGTCCTCAGTCGACCTTTTCAATATGATTTTATATTGCCCGTCTTTATTGTCAAGCTACGACTGGTGCGTGGCTTATAACCGCACGACGCACTCTCGCCAGAGTCAACGAACCTTATTATACCAGACATAATATATTTATTTTACTTATATTTATTAATCCGCCTTTCAATTCGGGTCGGATACAATTGCATTAACTCAAGTTTATTTTCGTTGGTAACGCATCACATTAAATTAGTTCAATATGGCTTTCTATTGCATGATTCATTACTTTTAACGTTCGTATGGGCGTAGATAAATATTCCGCTCATGTCTAATCTAGCTTTATGATAGGAAATATAAATAATAGCTTATCAATATAGCCCCACTTCAAATTGGTTTGTGACACAACAGTAAGATCTGTCGAGTTTTCAAATATACTTTTCCTCAAAATAAATCCTTGTGATGAAAATTTCAATGATGTTCTTTCGTTACCCTGTACAATACGCTAACGAAAGAACATCATTGAAATTTTCATATTGGGCAATATGAAAGAGAAAGAGGTCATAAAAGCGAGGTTCTGTCGTAAATGGTAGTGATTCACTTCACGTAGCAGTGCTATAAAATTACAGGATCCTTTTCAAATATATCACAAAGGTAGTTGAACCTACACGTGGGCAATGTGTGGCTATGATTATTAATACTAACTTTTAGTACCGCCCTGTAATATTTGTTTTATTACAGTATGCAACTTGCTAACTCTAGTTGCAAATTCCACTTTTTCCTTGAAATAAAATTTTCTTTTGAGGTAATCAAACTCCATAATGCCGATAGCGTCATATCCATCGAAACTTCCTTTTTTATTGAAGCATATCACAGTAATTAAATGGAGTCGTGCAACGGCAATAAAGCCACTATATAACTGATTGTGGGCGACCGGCTTTATGCACTGTGGGGTCGGAGCCAGGTGAGGCGAGCTTAAAGCTGAAACCCCGCCCTTGACCCGCTGCGCCTCCTACTAACATCAGCTGATCAGCTCTACTTTTTATTTACTGTGTTTAAATATTCTTTTCATCATGGTCAGCATTTCCGTATATTTAAAATTTATTGTAAAATAAATCGGGAATATTTCTGTTTTTTTTCGAATATATTAAAAGGTTCTTCAACAAAATTACTGTATCCACTGTACTTAGTGGAAGTACACGATCTTTTAGCGGAGACTTATCATGGAAAGTCTATAAATTTCAAAAAGTATGCCGCTTGTACAGTGATATTGTTTGTTTACCTTACACAGCTATAACATTTTGCCTGTATTTTCACATTGCAGCTCTAAACATAAGGTTGAGAACATTCCATAGCCTCAGGCCTAATTATAGCCATTTGTCATCAATATCGATTTTCTGGCGTACTAGTATAACTTTATGTATGTCGCTACAGGAAACAGGTGCCAGGTGTCTGTGCCAGTAGGGTTCAAGTTTCATTCTTCCATCCACGCCTCGTTCCTTTGGCATAATATTCCGACTTTCTACTTACGTAACAAACGTGAATATAATTTCATAAATGTGTATCTACTTCTCTACCATCTGTATTCATTAAAAGCTTGTGACATTATTATGAATTTCGTCAACTCAACCAGTCACATAATGAAATCTGGCAAATAACTTTTAAATCGGACAAATGAACGCACTCATGCGCTGCGGCGCATTTCTTATTACTAAATCTTAAGACTTAAGACTTGGGCATTATTAGCCAACTTTGTAATGAAAATACAACGATAACATCTTTTTATTTTAATCAATGACGATCGTGCAACTTGCAATAAACGATCGATATCATTTTTTATATGATGCTCATTCGTATATATTTTTTTAAATCATCGTCGAAGCGAGCTGTTTTTAATAAGATCTTCTTATGCGGAAAACCCTTACAGGTGCGCTGTGGCTCGAGTGCCTCTTGGGCTGTTCAGAAAAATCCACTTAGCTCACGGTTCCTGTACTTATAGTTATCTGGCCTATTTTTAATATCAAATGCAAAAAATGTAATTGGTGCAATCAGAAGTCAGATCCTACCCCTTTTTGTCAAATGATAATACTGATCATTAAAATAATTACTCAATTAATAAACCTAGGCGACTGCAATTGCTCACAACGCAATCGCAATAAAATTATATCGGTTTCCAATTTATAGCCTTTTTTTATTTGCATTCGTGACGCTTTATTAGACCAATGCCGTCTATTAAAAAAAAATAAGACCGTTTTATAGTTAAGTATGGTCGTGTGTCAATTATGAGAACTCAATTAATATTTGAATGTAACCTTCAGCATCACTTGAAGTTCAAGTATAATAGGTAACTAATTAAAGAAACTTAATGTTGCGCAGAGAAACATTTATCACGCAAGGGCCAGCATGCAGTGGGGAGTCGCTGTACTCATTGATATTGCTGCGAAATCCAAGCCATTTGCGGCCACACAACACGGTGGTGACCTAGTTTCCGTCCGCAGTCTACTAGTTACTGTTATTGTATGCAACTCCCTTACTGCTGCCTTTCAGTTGTCAAACTTTATGCAACTATGCACGCTAACAAATTTATAGCCAATCTATAAATGCTCCGTGTCAATCGCTAATTAAGTTAAAAGCCTGTGAATGGTAAATTAGTTCTTAACGGATTCACATAATCCATTTTTTGCAACGGAAGAATTGCAACTTTTTATTAAAACTCATTGTCATCTACGTAGTAAATGGGTTTTAATGCAAATCTATACGTAAGTTATAGTTAAATCAATATTAGCAATGACGCCAGAGCAATCTTTTTAGTCGTTAAAATGAAAAGTAATTACTGCCCAGATCGACAGCTAATTTTGAATTAGCTATTTACAGCGCTTTACGCTACTTTAACGTTAGGTTTATATAGGAAATATATTCAATATTCAATTTACTCTATATATCTAAGTTAAAGCGCTATAAATAGCTTCAATTCAGTGATAGGAGTTTTATGGGCCTGGGAGCCAAATGCATATCTTAAAATTATAAACCCCAGTTAAAAACTATTATTGGTCAAGTCTTATGTTTTTTTAATACCCCAACGTTCCCTATATTATATATGTATATATAATTCATATTATGTATTACTACACTGTGATGAAGTACAAGTCCATATACTTACTAGCTTTGTACTTGTTGACAATCATTTTGAAATATAAAATAAAATCAAGTATTAAATAAGCTAATTGTGTACTTTGTCATAGTGACTAATGTTCTTATTTCCATAACAATTTACTACTAACCCCACACATCCGCGTCACGCATGTTTTCTATTTGTTTTTATTTATTTAACGTCATTATTATAATTGTTTTAGGTTGTATGTACAGTATGGCGGCCTTCGGTCCAGTGCTCGGATTTTTGCTTGGTGCCTATCTTCTTACTTTCCACATGGACTCAATTTCTGGTGCTAACATAGCCATTGGTAAGATATTAAATAAAATGTTATAAATTCAGGCAGACTCAGTTTCATATAGTAATTGTAATAATATAATTAATATTAACTGACCTTCGCACTATGATAACGCTGTTTAAACCTACACTAGTTAATTTTACGTATATATATATATATACATATATATAATATAATGACCTTCATATGAATACTACATGACATTACGTGGTCATACTTGTATTTTGGATTTCAGGGCCAGCTGATCACCGATGGGTGGGCATGTGGTGGGGCGGGTTCCTGCTTTGTGGTCTTCTCCTCATCCTGGTGGCCATTCCTTTCTTTTCGTTCCCGAAAGTGCTCGTCCGCGAGAAAGAGAAGATACGATTAGTGGAAAAAGCAGCAGCGGCAAACGGCAGCGGGTCTGCCAAACCTCAGAAACCGCAATCTGATATCAGAGACACTGGATATGGAAAAGATATTAAAGGTTAGCCCTCGACCTCTTGCCCTCCACAGCATGCGTAAGCGGAACATAATGATATGACTTGTCTGCGTACTATTAACGTTGATCCTTTCGTTATCAGATGTTTTCAAATATTTCTTTTGTCACTTTTGAAGAGGATATTTAGATAAATTGGCAGTAAACGTGTAGTATGTAGTTGCTATTTATTTCAAACAAGTGACTCACTCCTGACGTTCCATACTCATTTAATGTTAATATTCTCTGTAAGAAAGAAAGAAATACTTTATTCAATAAAAACAATTTTTACATATCTTGAGATCTATGCTGAAAAAGGTCCCATCTCAGCTGTAAACATTGAAGGCGCGGTATCGTCAAAATCAAAGTCGTTGGACAGCAGTATCATCTGTGCATCATTTTTCAGATATCCCAGTGTCAATGTGGCGCCTGCTGAAGAACCCGGTGTACGTGGTGACCTGCCTGGGCGCGTGCATGGAGCTGATGATCGTGTCTGGGTTCGTGGTGTTCCTGCCCAAGTACCTCGAGACTCAGTTCAGCTTGGGCAAGAGCCAGGCCAGCGTTTTCACTGGTAATAATTTTGTGATGTACTACTGTGTGTCTGTTAAGTGACTACATAGAACTTTATAGCAGAGTTAGCGAAGGTCCCCACTCCCTTTATCTTTAAATTCATATAATTACGACAAATTGCATTTTCTTTGACCATCTGCATTCTCTTTAAGATACAATGGTTTACTGTTAGATAATGTTTTTTGCATTATGCCCACCTAATTGTACATTTACTATCTGTATTTTGTGCAATAAAGTTTAAATTTAAAAAAATCGATTTGTTTCAAGGGTCCATAGCCATCCCGGGCGCGTGTATCGGTATATTTATGGGTGGATGCCTACTCAAGAGGCTCGAGCTGCGGCCGAAGGGAGCCGTGCAGTTCGTGCTGATATCAAACACCATCTGCCTCTCGTGCTACGCGCTACTTTTTTTCCTCGGCTGTGATAACATCAAAATGGCCGGGACCACCATACCCTACACCAACAACAGGTATGTCTTCGACGACCTCCGTGTCGTAATGGGCGTGGTCATAGTCAACACGTCCCATCGCTACTTGGTTCAATTCGAGTATTTGCGCATAATAGTTTTGCAGAGACAGTGATGGCGTATACCTCGCCTAGAAGGCGGAAAAAAAACTGAATAGTCTCAAAAAAATATTCGTCGCATAATAATAAGTAAGTTCATAATAATAAACTAGTTTTTACTAGCGGCTTCGCCCGCGTAAATTTTCCACAAGAACTGTTTTCAGGGACGAAATGTACTCTATGTCCTTCTCCATGCTTCAAACTACATGTATGAAAAATTTTCAAGAAAATTTGTAGATTGTATAGAGTGTTAAGAGGTAACACACAAACTTACTTTTGCATTTATAATATTAGTTAACTAGTTAGTGTATTGTAAAAATAAAATGTAGTAGTGCCTATTTACATTTTTATGTTGCCAAGCAATTATTAAACCACACGCGCGGTTTCGCTATCGTGACCACATCAAAAAATCTGTTCCGCTCTTTGATAACCGACACACATTTGAAATTCACAACAATTTTATTTATGCTTGCTCAATTCAGCCTGATTACATCACATTTTAAAGAGGCGGATATCCCTTTAGTATATTACGATAAATGACATTTGGGACACGGAATGTATATTTTTATCATTTCATTATTATATTTTTAAAGTTTCTTCCGAATATTATTGGCTTTAATATTTTCATGTAGTTCTTCATGATGTTCGATACCTTTGGGTCTCATGAGAAAGCTCTTAGTATTTCTCTCTGCAATCGAATCAAGGATATGGAAATCGGTAGAGATACAAATGTCACCGACATGCACAGGCGGGCGGGATTCATAGCGCGCAGAATTAAAAGCCGTTGGCAAGCGCAGCGCTTACTAATAATATTACGCCAATAATATTACTATTAATCGGTACATGATTCAAGGCATCGGTATATGATGCAAAGCAAACAACAACAAAGCCTAACAGCTCTAAATCGTTGCAGATTAAGATTACTTATGTGCAAGCATTATTAGATTTATTAGCGCCTACTTAAGTCTTCGCCGATTAATGAAGCGCCCTTGATTATGTATAATGTTCTGTTTCTGCAATCATTATGCGCGGATTAGCGGCAATAATTTACTAGGTAGTAAATGAAGCAATTTTTTGGGCGTACAATTTTAACTGTCTCACACAGTAAACCCTCGCAGAGGTATACACAAAGTTTAGCATAGCAAAACATTGTGAATTATCATTTTGATCGATCTCTCTCTGATTATACAACGCTGTGTTGCCATTGGTGGATTTGACCCATCAATTTCGATCTGTTGTCACATTCAAATAATAGTCTTGACATTTATCTGGGCTGGATTACTAGCACTATCTGTAGGGGAAAAATATTTAGGAAACACTATTTTAAACTTTTTTGGCCTGTTTATGTGTCTCAAACACATAAAACTGTACTGGGCAAAGGCCTCTCTTTTTGTCTTTCATAGGTTATGTTTTGGTTGCCAAACACACTGAAACTTATCTAACTTTCTCTGTTTGAAGCTAACTTAATTTTTATTTGCCAGCAACGTGGAGCCATTCAAGGTGAACTTAACAGCGGCGTGCAACTTCAACTGCTTGTGCACGGAGACGGACATGGAGCCGGTGTGCGGCAACAACGGCCTCACGTACTTCTCGCCGTGTCACGCCGGCTGTGCTGCCTTCTCCTCTTCCAGAGACAACTTTACTAATTGCGCTTGTGAGTACGATATACGATCTCGATTTCGAGTGTGTTATTCCTAACACTGGTGTCAGAGTTTTGAGATTCAGAGTTTCACTAAAAACATTTGACATTACTTTTACATAGTCAGTGTGTGCACGTTTTCACATCTGTGTTTTCGGAAAGCAAATTGTGGTCTACGAAACCTACTATACATGAGTCAGATTGGTATACAAACTCATGTAGCACGAATAGGATTCACACCTGAGACCTTTCGATAACAGGCGGACGACCTTAACTACTGGACCACCACCGCTATATAGACCACCAGATGTGCCCTCGGCTTCACCCGCATAAATTTCCCACTGAAACAGTATTTTTTCCGGGATGAAAGATGCCCTATGTCCTTCTCCATACTTCAAACTATAAGTATGCAAAATTTTAAGAAGATTTTGATTTTAAGAAGTAAATAGAGCGTGAAGAGGTAACAAATTTTCGCATTCATTAGTTAGGATTAGAATAAAATCGCTATATAGACCATTAGTTACGATTGTTCAAAAAGGCATCCAAAATGTTCATTCATGGCTCTATGACATTTCTTCACCAAATCTGTAGGACAGAGTTGAAACTTTACTCCATCCGTAGTTGTGCCTACCACAAGGATGATGCCCGGAAGGAGTTAATCTAAGACTCGACATTACCCGGCTACAAACTATTGGCGAACGCAGATGCCGACGCTACTGAACCGATGTTTAGTTTGTGTGAGAGCTTTTATTTACCGAACAAAAAACCAGTATTGTTCATCGAAACCACGAAAATTTTGCGTACTATTTAGTCGAGAGTGTATAGCCGGCATAATGAGTGTACCCAATTTCCCATTATCAAATGGAGAAACTATAGTGATATACTGTGACTGTAGGTGTGCACGAGAACAGCCACGATATGGCGCTGGGCGGACTGGGGGCGGTGGTGAGCGGCGCCTCCGCCTCCGCGCTCACCGCCGGCGCCGCGCACGACTACAGCAGCGAGGTAACTTCCTTATCATTGTGTACCGTCACTCAAAAACACTATGTAATAAGTATAACACTTTCATAAGTGTCCACGCTAATCATATTGTTCATTAAAAAGATAAAGCATACTTTTAAGTTGAAGTATGTTTTGTCTCGTCTGTCTTTTTCTGGGTCTGTGACAAATTTAAATGTCCTTTTTGTTGTACTATTATGAAAATCCTCATTGCGAAACTTACTTTAATTGCATTAACTATAATGTTCGTATACCTGTGTCAGGTGACAGTGGTCCCGGTGGCGACGGCGGGCGCGTGCAACCCGCCGTGCACGACGATCTTCCCATTCTTAGTGCTCCTGTTCTTCATGACCTTCGTAGTGGCCGTCACACAGATGCCGCTGCTCATGATCGTGCTCAGGTAACTTGATATGAGCTTTTTATGATCGTAGGAAAAATCAGCAATTCATTCCGAATGCGTCATGTGGGCTCTCCAACATCGGCCCCCAACGACGAAACTTCTCATCAATTTACTGCATGGAAATAAATCTGCCTGAAGTTTTTTTTGCCAATTAGCCTAATTCCATTCCATTTGTCAATTAGTCTATGTTCCATATGTTACATACCTAATAGGCTATCAGATATTTTATCAGCAAGCAGTGAAACAGGGCCTAAAATGTCTCATTTTAAGCTTCACTTATACAGGTCTGTGAGCGAAGAAGAGCGTTCATTCGCGCTCGGCATGCAGTTCGTGATCTTCCGCCTGTTCGGCTACATCCCGGCACCGATTGTGTTCGGGAATCTTATTGACTCCACGTGCCTGCTGTGGAAGCAATCCTGCAGCGGCGAGAAGGGCGGCCGTTGTCTACTTTACGACATAGAACAGTTCCGATACAGGTCAGTCCGATACATTTGACTGATATTGTTTATGCCGGCTACATATTATGTACTGCTTGTTTAATAAACATGAGAATAATGACTGCAAATTTCTTATTTTTGGTTTCTGTGGATTTTAATTAGCATTTTTATTGCTAAGAGCAGCAGGCCTACTATCAACTTTTACAGAACGATTCCAATGCAACTCAGTTCAATTTAGGAACCTAAAATGAATCGCATTCATACAAAAAATTAAGTCAATGGTACGAATTATTCGCGATAATAGATGATGTAGTCCCCCAGTTCGTTTCTAAACGTTTCAATTCAGAAATAAAATATCGAGCATTTTATTGATATTTTTGATGATTATTACAGATATGTGGGGCTATGTGGGGGTATTAAAATCGTAGCGCTGGGAATCTTTCTGGCGGATTGGTGGCTCGTGCGCAGACGACGACATCTGGAGCAAGCGGCGCCGCTCGACCCCACCAAGGACATCGCCGGCTCCATCATCAGCCTAGACAAATGTATGTAATAATAACTTCACGTTTCGGATGGTATATAATTATAGTTCACTTTGAAAATTGCAATCGTGTGTTTGCAGTATTCGAAGAATTGCCATCAACAGAGAACGCGAGCGGGTTCCGTTCGAGCGGCAGCTCGGCGCTGGCCACGCCGCTGGAGCCCGGCCAGCTGCAGCGCACCGACTCGCAGTACTCGCAGGACTCGCAGCGCGGCAAGACCTCGCGCGTGCTGGTGGCCTCGCGCCACCTCCGCAACGACTCCAAGACCATCCAGCTGGAGCCGCGCGGCCGCCAGCACTCGCTCGACGACCTCGGCCTGGAGCAGCTCAAGCAGCTGGCCCGCGCGCCCGACGAGGAGAGCAAGCGGCTGATCGAGGGCGGCGCGCTGCGGCACCGGCGCACGGGCTCGCGCGACCTCAAGCCGCCTGACACCCGCCACAAGCACAAGCGCACGTCCTCGCACCACATCACGCTGGAGCCGACGGAGCTCACGCTGCAGCTGCAGAAGGGCCGCAGCGTGGACCAGCTGGCGGCGCCGCTGCAGCCGCTGCAGCCACTCTGAGCCCGGGACCGGGGCCCGGTCTAGGCGCCCGAAACAGACACGTGTACACTGACACCCGGGAGACGCATAGACCGGCTCCGCGCGAATCTCCGCCGCGGATGATATTGATGGCCGCGCTTCCGATGCGACTGAGTGAGATAATAATTTAGTGAAATTGTATATTTGAATAGAACTCGCGTTCTCGACTTAGAATTAGATAAATGAGTGATTTTAAATCATATCCTAGAGTAGATTCGAAGCTTACTGAACTAAATATTCGCTTTGCAACTGTTTGTGCTAAAAACATGCAAAACATGTTGGTACTTTGTAACAATTGTCAATTGGTAAGTTTTCGTTTCCTACACTTCTCTCCCATTAGGTATGGTAAGTACATCAAATGCTTTTTTCAGTAAACTGCAATCTTTGTCATTCTTAAATATGTACTTAATTTAATAGCTAATTAAATTACCACATGTGTAAAGAAATTGTATATTAATTATACTTTTTGTGCACTATGATGATAAAAACCAGTATCACCACATAGGTATTCACACAGTTTCAGTGAACTTGATAAAAAGCATTTAGGTAGGTCACATAGGTACTGTACATATTTGTTTTTCAAATATTTTTCAGATTTTTTTTCTAAATATATATTGTACATTGTTAAATATTATAACCAAATTGTAAAAAAATTATAGAGTTGGTTTTTTTTTTAATTAGGGAATAGCAATATGTAACTAATGTGTTATTTCTTTTATGGAATTAAATAAAAGTTTTAGTCCTGCAATTATGTTACATTAGGGTCTTCATAATAATTTTGTTACAAAATTGATATTCCAATCAAAAAGCCCCTTAAGGTGCCACAAAATATATTTTGATATATGCATTATATTAATACCAGGTAGTACAAACACCTAAACGAAACAGACTGCACTAAACCATTTCATTATATAGCTGTTTTGCACACCCATGTATAGTGCCCATGCTTTCTAATCCTAGGTAGGTGTTATAGAATTATAACATAACAATAACATTCCTTCTAGTACTAATGGCCAATTTATGAGACACAACGACACATGCATGGCCACAGTAGATTTCATCCTATATTTATGATCTCAACAGTGATTTTTATTTTGACTGAAATGTGAGTTACAATTACAAAACTACTAAGTATACAATTTTGTTAATTTCTCTCCATTTACATTGTTTTTGTTAAACATTGTATTTACTTTATAAATTGGACAAATTTCATATTACATATTTAGGGTCCTTGTATATTTGTCATCTATTACAGTGAGTATTTTTGTTTTATATTATAATATATTTCAATATTTTTATAAGCCTTATTGTATTTTATTTTTCATGCTATTGATATTTACAAAAGATTTATTTTTCAAACTTGAACTTTCGTCCACATTTTGGAAGACTCCTAATTCCTATCCATAAGAATGCAAATAACTTTCATGAGTGAATACAAAACCTAGTATTTATTTTTGGCATAATTTCTAAAAAGATAAATCTTCACATTTCATTTTTACTTACCTGTATATTTGGCAAATAAGCAAAGATTTATTACTTCTGTCTATATTATCTAATACTGTACCTTTGTCAATTCTTGGGCTGCTATTTTGATTAAGAACTCAATTATTACCTAAGTACATCTTTCACAGTATGAGCTATTGTATCATTGCATTCACATTTCTCTCAACTATCAAAAGAATTGTGAAAGATGTTCTGGGATATTATTTAGTATGAAAGTGAGCACATATTTTAAAGCAATATATTTATCATGGATTTACATGAAAAAGACAAATGTCAACTATGTAAATTTGTCATATATTTGTTAAGAGAGAAATAGTTTGATATGAAAGAGAATGTTTTATCTTAAAAATGCCTTATTACAATAGTTTTTAAGACTTGATACTGACTTAGATGTATTCAAACAAGTTGTTATATCAATATCACTGGAGATATTTGATAGTAGCAGCTCCCTAAACTAATTTGTTGCATTTAGTGATTAATAAAAGTTGCATACTTATTTTAAAAACTTTTTTATTTTTAATCTTTGAAAGTAGGTACCAATAAATTCATTATTTTTATTTGTATCACTGAACACTCTCTATAGCTTGGTCAACTTCAAGAACACCTGAGAATGAAACATGTTATTATTTATTTAGTTCTTTAGTAGTCACTAAATACCAACTACTAGAACATATATGAATTCCTTACTGGGTAATAGTAAAGGGTTTTCAAATGATAGATTATGTCATTGTAAAATAAATCTATTCACTAATAACAGGTTGTCTACTATTTACTTAAATATTACACTAATGTACATACAGCTATTAGTACAATTATTAAATGCTCAGTCCAACTCACCACATTCTTTAATAACAACCTTTTTTGAAGGTTTGCCACTTTTAGTGCCAAAACTCTCAATTTTTTTCACGACATCCATACCCTCAACAACTTCGCCAAAAACCACATGTTTCTTGTCAAGCCACGGAGTTGGCGTAGTGGTTATGAAAAATTGAGACCCATTTGTATTAGGGCCTGCATTAGCCATGGATAAAATACCAGCTCCAGTATGCTTCAATTTGAAGTTCTCGTCAGAGAATATACGCCCGTAAATAGATTTTCCGCCAGTACCATTGTGGTTAGTAAAGTCCCCTCCTTGACACATGAAATCAGGAATGATTCTATGAAATATTGAGCCCTTATAGCCAAATCCCTTCTCTCCAGTACACAGAGCTCGGAAATTCTCCGCTGTCTTAGGAACAATATCAGTGTGAAGCTTTATTACAACTCGACCTAAGGAATCACCGTCTGCAGTCACATCAAGAAATACCTTTTTATCTTGTTGAGTTGAAGCGAAACGAAGAGTAGCTGCTGAGTAAAGTGTACCATTTACTAAAGAACGACGTAATAAACCGGCTAAAGCCATTTTTAAAGGAAGCCGGGTGAAACGTTAAAATTTTTGGAGAAAAGATAACCTCACTTTGCTTTATCTTTCTTTTCACAAGCTTTTCACTCGCCGCTGTCGAGTTAACTTGACATTGACAAAGACAAGTTGACCCAGTTGTACGTTGATAGACTGAGTTGACATTGACATCGGTGGTGGTGCAGTGAAAACCGGTTTGGTGAAGTACGGTTCATCACCATATTTATATCGAATATATACAGTAACTTTTTATGAAATAGAGGTGTAAGTTTGGATCCAATCTAATCCAATCAAAAATGGCGTGATATTCAAATTTGCGTTACATATAACAAACTGACGTGTATGTATCGACAAATTATCAAAACTTTATTTAATAAAAAAAAAATATTGCACGCAATGGCATTTCTATTAACATTAGTTTTCTCCCCATTTATAATTATATTGGCAAAATTTATACATAATAGTAATATCTACTTATAATTTTTATTTACTCTCCCCTATATCCGCATGTATGAATAATATATTTATATAATCTTATATTTTAGATTACACACTGAACCGCGTTTCAATATTGATATTATAACATATTATAGATTCCGTGTCAATGTCAACCTTGACGTTGGCAAAATCATCGTTTTGGTGATCGATGGAGCCATGACACTTACAAAGTCCAACCTGTAACAGGTTGCAAGTTTTTCTTTTAGCCTAAAAATATATCAAGATAAGTAACCTACTAGGTACCTATACTTTAACAACTAGGTAGTACTTACAATACCGATTGAATTGAAGTAGCTTTTGTTCTGTGTAGTATTGTACCAAATAGGTACCTATCTACATAGTAAATTGAAAATTACTATTTGAACATTGAATTTAAAAGCGTGCGAGTTGAGTGCGCCTAGTGAGCCTATTGAGAAATCCAATAAAAGAAAGCGATTCTAATATCAAACATTTATAGAAACGTATCTTTACCATAATAAACATTTAGTTGTCTATAGACATGTTTTGTGTTAGGGCTCTAATTCAACTAAAAAATTTGAACAAATTTAAAGTTCATACAAATGCTACAATAGTTAAAACATTAAATGTTAACAATCAGAAATTTTATTCAACTAAAATTAAAGATGACACAGGTAAGCAAACTAGATAATATAATATAAGTGTTACGACTTTTTTGTAATACATACCTACTACATTTATAACAACAAATCGGAAAATCCGGTCAACGGTCATTATTATTATTCACTAGCGGACCTTCCTGGCTTCGCTCGGGTAAAAATATAATAAATTGTACACCTAAACCTTCCTCAAGAAGGTGGAAACCGCATGAAAATCCGTGCAGTAGTTTTTGAGTTTATCGCGAACAGATACGCGGCAGAGGACTTTGTTTTATAATATTTAAGGATATTATAAGTTTTTATTCAAGCAAAGGAACAATGAAAATCTCATCAAATTTCATACATGCATAACTACATATTTGCAGATCAAATGATCGACGAGCTCTGTAAAGAAGATCCTGAACAAGAAAAGAAACTTAGAATATTAATGTTAGAAGTTGAAGTCATGCGACAAGATGGGAGATGTGCCCCAAATGTTTTAAAAAAACAGCATTGGGAACATTTGTTGCTTTTGCAGAGTCGTAGTCAAAGAATAAAATACCTGAACTATCTTTGGAAAACTGAGAAGGCAAAAGAAAATTCTAAAGTAAGTAGTCTTCCAAATAGAGTGTTATTTATTTTTATTTAATTTTGGGCACACAGTGCTAGCACCAGATAGGTGATCAGTTCTCTTATACTGGGACCATTTCGCCCTGTCCACATAGAGCATAGTAAAATATGTAGTGCTATCTCAGTCACATATCACACACCTTGTCCTTAGGTGGCTTGAATCAGTACTATAAACATATCTTGAAACTTAGTCTTTCATTAATGGTTATTACTTTTTAGGCCAAAAAAGAAGCTAGTAGACAAAAATTGGAATCTACTTCCCCTGAAGAATTTAAAGAATATCCTGATGATCTGCTATATGGTATAAAATACAGATCACTATTCCTACGAATTCGTGATCAATCTATCAACAACTTCGACAATTACAAGTAATTTTTTTTTACATATCTTCTCATACTTATTATCAAGTATGTTTCTCTATGTTTTCCAAAGAAAATAAAAAAGCCTGTGTGTTTTTACTTTCACTAATCCGACTCATGTAATGTAGTTTTCACATACCGATACTAGCTTCCAGTGAGGAAACCTGCTCCACCCTTATTCTATTATGTAAATAGTTCAGTTACTTTCCATGTACCATCTGTCATCGTCAATCAATATTAAATTATTTTTTATTACAGAGCTCTACTAGCTATAACACATGGTCAACAAGTGATTTTAGACTGCTCTTATGAGGAGCATATGGTACACAGGGAAATCCTTAATGCTGCCAAACAAATGACATTTGTTTTTGGAGATAACAGAATGCACAAGGATCCATTTGATTTACATTTGTGCAATGTTAATTTTAAAGGAAACTTCATGCGTCAGTTAAAAAAAAACATACCTTCCATTGATGAGCCTTGGTTTCCTATGAATTTTCATGCTGAAAGTTACTTGGATATTTTTCCTAAGGAAAAACTGGTTTATTTAACACCACACTGCCGGGAAGAACTTTCAACGTTTGACAGTGATGCAATTTATATAGTTGGATGCATGGTTGACAAGGTATTCTTCAGCTTGTAATTTTTTTCTTTGCTGGAATGCTGGCATACAGAGCTCAAATCACTCAAATTCAAATTAAAGGCAGCTGATCTCGATTTGCTATTTCTTATGTTTCAGTATCGCAAAATAGTTATTGGTAAATAGTTTTCTTGGGTTAAAACTGATAAGTAAACCAAAAACAAATTTAAAAGTGAAACTTGTTAAAATGCCAGAATGATTGAGGCTGTTAAATACATGATGCTGGTTTCGAATATTACTGCCTGGTCTAATTATGAACTAAAATGTGTAGTCACACAGAACTCAACTTCTTGTTGTATAGTAATTTTAACAAGTTGTTTTATACTAATGTGTAGATATGTATTTTTTATTTTTCAGATGAATAATGAACCACTGTCCTTGGCAAAAGCTAAAAGGGATGGTCTAAAAATGGCAAAATTGCCACTTGACAGATATTTAGAATGGGCTCCGGGTTCAAAGAAAAATTTAAATATAAACCATATGATACCAATACTATTGGATCTAAAACTAACACGAGATTGGGAATATGCTTTACGACACATCCCAAGGAGGAAATTGTTGGAAACAAAAATATTGGCCATGCAAAATAAACTTAAAAACCCATTATTGAAAGATGAAGTGATTAAAAACTTTAAAAAATATTCAAATCTTGGGCCACTGAAAAATAATCCTTTAGCTTCATTCAGAGACAGAAGATCAAAGTCTAGAAAATCTTTGTATGATGATGATAGTATATAAAGAAAAAATATATCAGTTAAACATGTCTTTATTTCATCATATTCCACATATATTTTCACTCGTCCATTCAATTTGTTTATACTCCACTTGAGAAAAACATGTTAATTTAAGTAATACTATAATTAAGTATGTTAACTAAATGTTATCTTTGTACAGTGCATTAAATGATTTCAAACTTTATAACTATATACAAACTGACATTCTACCCTAATCATGTAAATTTATGTTTTGAAATATACTGCACAATCTGTGAAGATCTATATATTCCAACATCGAACTATTGCACGTCACCTAATAACTAGCATCCATAATGTTATGCCTTGCATAATTCTATGTCACAGTAAAATGTTGGATTTATTTCTCATATATGTAATGCATTATATAATAACCATAGCCTATAAATGAAAAATACACAAAGTAAAAAATATATTCTAATTCACTTACTAAAAGGTGCCATTACACTAAGCGAGCAAATGCTTGTTCTATTGGCCTCAGTCTATGGCCAGCCATTGGTTGGACAGGTGGGGGTAGAAGAGTATTCGTTCGCTAGGTGTAAATAGCCTTAAAAAACTAGTTCAGACCGTTAAAATGCTTGCAAGGAGAAGGTACTTTTCTACACAACAATATAACCTGCACAATAAAATAAACTTGTGCATGATGAACATAAAAATTGTTCTATTAGCTTATTTAAATTTTCACGGGGGCAACGGCATGGTACGCATATCTACATCAGCAGACGTATTCTCTGACCTCTGCTTGATGGTGGCAAGAATCTCTTGCAAATTAGATGGAAGAGATATGTCAGCAAGTGGATTCACCGCCGGTGGAGTCATTGGTCGCGATGGGGAGTAAGCTTCATCCTGGAATTTATTTATTTTTTACTAGAACATAACAAAAGTAGATAATTATTATATTACACAAATCTGTTTTTCTATCTTGAAGAGAATTAAAAGACAATTTAGGGAGGCCATTATAGAAATGGTGATAGAGTAAACATCATTGTCCTTGAATCGTACTGAACCTTGGTTCAGTACGATTAGGGTTCAAAACAGAAGAAATAAGAGTTATTATTGTTAAGTTTTTATATTGCGGGGGGCTACCGAATATTATTAGCATCATGGAATACTTTGATGATAATATTGTCAATTCTAAAATTTACAATAATATCGACCAATTATTGTTAAGCCAAACTACCTCTTTAACTTTTTATGAATAAGAGGTTAAGTGAATATAAATTTAAATAGCTACTTGTATCTACGGTTAAATATTCGTGGTACAGTATTTGTATACTTAACCGTAACTGTAAGTATTGTTATGTATATTAGTATGTAAAACAGTAAATAATTCACCTCTCCAACCGAAGAGTCGGCTTGTGCCATTTTCATAACCGTAACTGTAAGTATTGTTATGTATATTAGTATGTAAAACAGTAAATAATTCACCTCTCCAACCGATGAGTCGGCTTGTGCCATTTTCATAATCTGTTGTTTCTGCTCCTCAATTTGTCTGTTCAACTCCTCCATCTTGCACCGCAGCGTGTTGCTGGGAGGGTTGGCAGGCGTCGCGAGCGGCGCGCTGCCTCCGCTGCTTGAAGATCCCGGACTGTAGGCTTCTTCGTCGTCTGCACATGCTGTACATGAATATGATATGTCAAAACTAAAATAATGCAATTTTTTATTTTTCGGGGAAAGGTAATATTGTATCCGAATATGATCTATTAGGTACATACCTACGGTACAATTGTGAATTATAAAACTCAAATATAATATATGAACCCTGAAATCATAAAATTCCTTTGCAGCATATAATTAAAATATGGTAAATGAAATTCCCAGTCAGTCCAGCGACCCAGCGGCACTGTTAGGCTGATCTGTGTGAATTGGGAGCTATGAACTGGCGATCATCTTTTATCAATTTCCGAGATTTGAGACAACGGGTGTCTTTTCGCGCTTTGAACACAATAAGTACATATATTATCAGTCAGGCCGCGACCACGGCGATTGCAAGGTTGTTGAAACGTCAACAACATTAATCAAAAAAGGTTCGTGCTAAGTCCCGTTAATACATATAGTTAATGGGTATGGGTCTTACGGGAAATAAGATACTTCATTTGGCGAAGTGCACATTGAATTTCTAATTTTTGTATGGATTAGGTATGTATAGATTCCTATTTTGACAGAAATATTTATTTTGTCGCAAATGAATGGAATCATAAAGTTTCGCTAAAAGGATGGTTACAATAGCTAAAAAGACAGGAAAAAATCTTTGATCGGAAAGCCAAAAAAAAATCTTCTATATTTATGTATGAATATCGTTGAAATCCCAAAATAAAACGTAGGCTAGCTAAAGTATCATCTATCCATCATTAGCTGGCAAAAATAATTTTATGTAATAAATGGAGGTAACACCACTCTATATTGAATTGAAAATGTGACATTTTGCGATTCTGCCATTTTGCATCGCTTGAGAATATCAGTTTCTGACAAATCGTTCTTACCTACGGACAAACAACCTAATGCGTGCAAGGCGACTCAATACTTAATACCTAAATTATTTTTTAAACATAGGTACGTACCTAACGAGGCGGCAATTTTGTCCTTTACGGAAGTAGAGAGCGCTGGCGAAGTGTAAGTAGGAAGTGGCAAAGGTCGTCTCTTCGGTGATGTAGGCGGAGTATAGGAACTCTTGCCCACCACAGGCGGGGTGTACGAACGCTTGCGTGACTCACGCGCAACCTGCGGTGTACATTTATTTCACTTGTTAAACATAGGATAATGTAATTCTATATTATTCACAAACTACATTAATTTATATGACTATTATGTGCGCGATCCTCAATGTTTTGTAGGTATATCGATTTTCGATATTACTCAAATACCCACTTAATAAAAAATTACCGCGCTAAACTAGAAGACGGAATACTAACCGATATGTAGTTTAAGCAAACATTTATTTGAATATTATCTACGTTCAATTACTATGGATTGATGGACCTTAGCATTATACTGGCGCAGAAGATATCTATCATTCATAGGCAATCATATAATATTTTGTTCTCGTGCATGATTCCTTATTAATAATAAAGGAACGTAGTCATAAGTTCTCATGAAATAAAACTAGACTTTTTTTTTTAACTTACAGGAATCAGTCTTTATTTGCTTACATTCTAATAATAAATAGGATCTCTGTGTGCACAACTTTATTTACAGTCATATTTCTTGTTCCAATGAACTAACCTTTGCTGGAATAATTTCTTTTGGAATGTGAGGAGCCAGTCGCTTTTTCCTCTGCCGAATAACTATTGCAATCAGAAGATGGGTTTTAACTTCTCCAAGACCTGGTCCGTCTAGAGGTAATAGTACAGGCGGTAAAGTAGTATTTGCCGGAACGGGAACTATATAAAAATCTTTAACTGATGTTGTATTGGACACTTTCACCACACCCAATCTAGAATAAAAATATACAAAGTTATATGTAAATATTGATATTAATAGAAACTGTTGTTTATTTTATTTTTAAATTACAAAACTAACCTATTTCGACTACTAAGATAGCTATACAATGCTATGTATTGCATTTTCTCCTCATCATTAGCCGCTTGCAACTTCAATATGACAATATCTTTGTTACTAGCTCTCTTCATCTTGCCTATGTAGTCCCACACTGTGTCGGGATTTATTCTACCAACAATATCTAATTCTGTACTTAAATCATCTTCCAAATCAGCAGCAATTCCAGAGACCTGTTTAACCAGAAAATCATAATGAGAATTATTACTATAACATTATTTAAATTATTTGATTACTATAATATAACATTATTTAAATTATTTATATTTTTTAAAATTAAAGACTTTCTTTTGGGGGTCAAGTAATTTGATACAAAAAGTTACAATTTGTAACTTTTTCCAACAAATTACTTCATTATAGCAAAATATTTTTAAGCTCAAACCTCGTGAGCGGCTACATAGAACCGCGCTACATCAACCATGTTGATGCATCCATTCCATATAATAGCAGAGGAATGTTCCACTGTACTGCTGGGTTCTTGGTCACTCTCTGCTTCTACTGAAAGAAGGATAAATAAATTGGAATTATTGAAAATATAGCACTAACATACTTTTTTTACTGGCATTTATAGTTTAAAAAATACCTGATATTCTATCTGGCTTAGCTGATGAAGACGTAGGGATGACTATGTTTGTATTCAAAGAAAATGCTTTTCCCGAGTCGTAATCTGTATTTCCATAATCATCAATGTCATTTTTATAGCTATCCTCATATACATCCTCCCTAGACTTCCTCAAATCTTCTTCTGAAAATGCTGATGTAATCATTGGTTCATGAGGATCGTACTCAGGATGGGCCTCTTTTAACATTGCTGATTTTGGCCTTTCTATTGAATCAGAATCAGTTGAACTGAAAAAAAAAAACAAAAGGAAATGGACATGTAATATATTTAAAACATAAATAAGTTAATAAGGTTCTTCGAACTACAATGACATAGGTACATAAATAACTTACTCGTTCTTATTCTTGCTAGAGACAAGATCTTGCGACCTAGACCTATGTTTGAGTTTGTCTTCAGTACTGCTAGAATGTTTGGAGCGCGAGCTGCGCGTGCGGTAGCTGTCGCGGGAGCGCGAGCGCGAGCGCCCTTTCGACGCCGATCTGGAAAACTCGCGCGACTTGGACCTCTTCTTGATTTTCGTTCTCGATCTCGATCTTTGTCTGGAGCGATCGGCCGAATCTGATATCTCTTTGGGTTCGGAACTGAGCGCATCTTTATTTGAAACGGACTTTGTTCTGCTCGACCTTCTACGTGACCTACGTGTTGATTTATCATCTCTCGGCTCCTTTTCTTTTTCAGAATCTCTTCGCGAAGATTTTGATTTTCGTCTTTCAGAACTTCGTTTCGATTCTTTTTTGCTCTTTTTGTGACCGGAGCCCCCATATTCTCGGCCTCGTTTTTTACTACTGCGTTTCTTATCAGTACTTTCCTTTTCAACTGATGGGCTAAAATACAAAATGCCATTAATGAATAAAGAGCTCACACACATATAGCAGGTATTAAATTATGAAACATATCAATATACTAACATTCCAAGCACAATATCTTCAGGAGGGGGGACATCACCTACAGTTTGATCATTTAGAGCTGTAACTAAATCTTCTACTGGTACATTCGGATCTAATTCTGTTGAAACAGATTCTTTGGTTTCCATAACCTGAAATTAAACAATGTGTTTTTTATATACTTTCAATGTTTAACTTAAATAATTGATCCATAATATTTGAAATCTGAAAAAAATATTCTCACCTCCTCTCCTTTGTGTGTTTTCAGGACATATGTTTTACTTGCGGCCAAAAGGTCAATTTCCGATTTTTTTATCAATTCTAATTGATGTTTAGCTTCTTGATCTCTCCATTCAGCCAATTCTTGACTTGCCAATTCTTCTGGTGAGAGTCGCACCTGTGAACAAAATATAATAATAATATGTTTATAAAGTACATACAAATTTATTAACGTATAATAATGACACTATATAAATACTAAAAACTGACCAATTGTTTAGGAGTAATGCTACGATCGCAGATTTTTTGCCAGAGAGAAAGATTTTTGCGGTCCTTGATATTGAACATCAATGATCTATATTTGGCCTTGTACTTCATCCCCACGTCACGGCTAAACAACTCATATAATTCGTCCTCCGTATCGTAGACGAACTGCTGTATTTCTTCTTCAGAAAACTTGGGTCCGTCATGTTCCGCCATTCGTGACGTCATTTGTTCTTGGAGTGCTTTTCTCACATTTTCTCGAATTGGTTCAGTGGATTCCATTTTCTTATTAGAATGAGCGTCTTTCCTGCGCGAGGTTGATGGCGAGACTACAGGAGCCTGTAAAGTTAATTATCATAAATATGACGACCTGGTGAGTAATCAAAATGTAAACACATTCTCGAGGTTATGGTGATTATATAAGGATTGTTTTTGTAAAGTTTCCGCTATAGTTTATGGGCTCGCCACAACAGATTAATAATGTGTGTTGAATTTAAATTAGCAAAATTACTGACAGCCAAGGCAGTAGTATATGAACAAGATATAAAACACGACGAAAATTATCTAATTGAAAGGAACTAAAAATAAATCATTGATTTAAAAGCTTCTTGATATATTTACTAAAAATAAAAAATAAAAAATTAATAGTGTTTTATCAATGAACATTATGTCAACTTTTTATAACTGAAATGGTGTATGACATAAATCCTAATCTAATTTAATCTCAAAACCATGATTACAGCATGATGACATATTTGTTTACAGAGAGAGTGATCTTGGACAACAATTTAATGGGTAATTTACAGCTTTGATATAACTAATCTTTTAGAATTTGAACAAGTATGCTAAATGACGACTTACTTTATCATAAGTGGACTGTGATCTGCTACTTGTTCGAACTAATTTTCGCGGTTCACTTGATGTTTTAGCAAAAGATGTACTTGCTTTTGGGGTGTCTATGAGCTGCAGAGGTTGCGATTTAGGAGTGACTGGTGTTTTAGCCATAACTTTCATTTCTTCCTTTGGGGACAACAGTATTTTAGACAGCCTATCTTCTCTTGGTGAAGGTGTTATTTTCAATGATTTTTCTTCTTTAGGTGATTGGAGAACTTTCGGCGTTTTGTCCCTTACTTCTGATTGGTGAATCTTAGCAGGTGTCTGCTGATCTGATTTCTTAGGAATCCTTTCAAAGTTGAGTGTTGTTTGTATCTTATGTGATTCTGTCAAAGATTTCCTTTTATTTACATTAGGCTTAATAGTGCTCAGTGTACCTGGACGCACTACTTCAAATGTCGGATTTTTCTGAAGCCACGCTTTTAAATTTTCAGCTGTTGGAGCATTTGGTCCAGCCAATAACCTTCCTGATTTACGCTCGTAGACAATAACCTGTAAATAATTGAATTATAAGCGCTTATTCAAAATATGTTTATTCAAATTCCAATCATTTATTCAGAAATTAGACCATCACAGGCACTTTTTCTCATCAATTTTTATATTTATAGTTATTTCTCACAAGCTACAAACTAGTGGCATTTCGGAACGACCACTGCTGAGAAATGCCGATGTTGGTCCCTATCATGCCAGATCGGCTTACCATTATTGTTTCTTACAATGTTTTTTTTTTTCTAATAATATATAAAAGTACATAGTCAAAAGGTATATCAAAACAGGTTATGATTGTGATCCGAGTGCTGATTATATATATATATGTGAAACACAATTAACTTACATGAAAATATATGAGAAACGAATATTCGCCGTGTCGGCAATATTAATATTTTTAACATACCCTTGATTCCGATTTCTTATCTTGAGCTTTGCTTTGCGCGCCATCTGCTTTAGCTGGGGACTGGTTACCCAGCGAGTCCTGTGCGTGTTTCAGGATACACGCATCACTACAGTAAATGCTGCTGGCACGAGCGGCTTTCTTACAAACTATGCACCCAGTCTTGGACGACAGGGTTGGTATCAGGGTTGGTATCTTACTAACGCTTGTAGGAGTTGAGGGTATGACCTCTACTTCAGTCTTCTTTTGTGTTAAAACCTATATTTAGAAGAAAAAAAAACAATTGAATAGTTTTCATTTGGTGCACAATGGGAAAAAATCATACATTAACTTGATGTTTCAAGTCCATAAAAACATTATAAATGCTTCCTGCATATATTTCCTACCACAGAACCAAGCCTAAAAACTAAAAAGCTTACTTTGGCAGGTGTCTTAGATTGTGGTTTTGTCTTCTTTATACAATTTGGACATCTCCATTCAATACCCTGCTCTTCCATTTGCTGACCCATGGCCTTAGTAATATTCACACATTTTCCATGAAACCAGTCTTCGCAGCTATCACAGCATATCATAAATCGGTTGTTGTGTGGCTGTTTACAAATGCACCATAACCTAAGGGAAAAAATATTTGATAAATATATCTACTTATACATATTTCAAGATCTACAATTTGAAGATTCATATTGTAGATCTTAAACTATGTATTTAGTTATTAGTGTATTTATTATTAGATTCTGTTTGTTTTTCATTGATTCTGCAGTGAAACCATAAAAATGGTTTTAGAGGACATTTGTAGGCATTAAGTACTCCTGCAATGGAAAGATTTCAGGTTAGAAACTGTCATACCGGATAGTTTTCTGCTGCAAAAGTAATCAGGGGCAACAAACACACAACATTAAAAAACATTTCATATATCTTATTACAAATAATATTATTTCCTAACGTAAGAGACTAAGGGTTGCTATAGAAACAAGGATCTGTTGGAGGATAAATCTGTCAAACAGGGATTTTTTTACATAGACTATCAAGGTCTTATTATAGAATGCAATGTTTATGGAAAAAATATATAACAAAAAGTTGGTAGACAGTACTGTGATGTTAATTCTAATTACCTGTAAGGATCATCTTCTGAATTCCAGCTTTCTTGAGATTCTGCAGATGTTTTATCAACAACTGGGGGTGGTAGTGGCTGTTGAACTACTTGTTCCTGTTTCTTAGTTGATATCTTCTTATTCATAAATTGCTTAGATACAGAGACAACAGGAGGGTCCAGGACCACAGGCACAGGAACTGGTGCAGGAGCAGGTGTTGATATTGTATCTGCATTGCTGGATGTCTCCATTTGACTCTTACGTTTAGAAGATCTTGTAGCTGGTGCTTCTATAGGCGGCAGTGTAATGACTCTTCCATCTCTCCGCACAATCTCTATTGGATCTTTACGGACAGCAATATTTTTCACCACTTTTTGATTAGCTTGGGTAAATGCAGTACCAGCTGCTGCAGCATGCTGGAATGCTGATTGAATTGGAGCTTTGGGAGTATCAACTTTACCCAAAACTTGTTTGTCTATAACCTCCTGCAAGTTCTCTGAACTTTCCACCAATTGTGCCACATGCATTAATAAGTCTTCTGTCAACCCTTCTTCCTCTGGTTGCAATCCACCAAGCAAGTCCAAAGTTGGTGACAGAGGTCCAGTCAAACCAGGGCTGTTCATAGTATTACTGGTAGTTATACTTGGTTGAACTTTAACAGGGTTACTTGCTGCACTGGTTGCATCTTGAAGAATTTGAGCTAGACTGGCATCATCCAGCTGTGGTATAAGTTCAAAGCCCTTGACTTTTTCAGCAGGGTTTATAATTTTATCTTTTTGCTTGGCATATGTTTTATGTGTTTGCAATAGTTTAAGTTTTTCTATACTTTCTACTTGCTTGCTTTCTGTTATCTTTCCTTCATTTCCATCCTGTTTAATTGCGATAGGAGTTGCTTTTTTATTTTCATTTTGAGGTACTTCTTTTTCAGGTCTTGTAGGTCCCTTATTGTCTGTGGAGACTCTCCTAATAACATCAGGTGTAGAAAACAATGAAGTCATGTCAGATAAAAGAGCTGTAACATGGGCAGGTGTCTTCTTCTCCCTTTTAACTGCTTTTGGTGTCTGTTTTGAATTTGCTTTGAGATCAGTGGGAAGTGTAGAAGTGGGAATAGATATTTCAGAAGTGGGTATAAGGCTTTCCAGATCAACATCTTGTTGTTTTTTCTCTGAAGCAATCTTTAATTGCACTTTTTCCTTAATGTCTCGTTTTAAGAGAGTTTTGTTAGCTTTAAGTCTAGAAATAATCTTAGGTTCTCTAGTTGTTTTTGGAGTAGTTGATTTTAAAATTCTTGGTTTTATTTTGCTCTTTTTAACTCTTACAGAACCACTTCTATCTCTACTATCTTTATAATCTGAATCAGAGTCTCTATCTGGAATGCTGTCACCTGAAGAGCTTATAGAAGATGATTCACTGCTTTCCTCAGATTTCTTTTGAATATTCAAACTTTTATCTGAATCAGCAGACTTTTTAACTTTTGACAACACTGACAATGGTTTGTTCAATACATCATTACCTTTTAAGATTATTGGGGCTTCAGTTGGATTTAAAAGAATCTTTTTACCCTTAGGAATAATTTGCTGCTCTAATATGGTAATCTTCTTGGAACTGGGCACTGGTTTTGGAGGTGGCGTATGTGATATCTCAATTTGTGGTTCATCATATCCTGAGAAACTATCACTGCTTTTTGGTAAAGACTGGCTTGGTGATGTAAGTGTTGTGTAGCAGTGGTCATTTTGAAATCCAACAAGACTGTTTTCTCTTGTCTCAATTCTTAATGACTGCAGCATTTCTGCTCCACTGTCTGAAATTTCAGTTTAATTATTTTTGTTTGTAATCATTAATTAACATCAGTGATAAAAGCAAATAAATTATAAACAAACATTCCGATAACAAGTTAAAGTATATAAATTAGCAGGTACTTAAGTATTATAAATACAGAAAGTAAAGCAATTAAACTTTATTTAAAGAATTTAGGGAGACATAAATCCTAATAAAATAAAATTTGAAGAAATAAACACTACCATACAAACCATATTTTATAATGCTGTTTGGTTCATCATAGTAACTGTCCACAGACAGTGTTACATGGGGCACTTTGTCATCTTCTGTCTCAGAGTCAGTAGCATCATCTGGCCTGCCTTCATGACCAACCCGCACTACACTTATTCCAGCTGCTTGGGCACCATCAGTTCCTAAAATGTGTATTATTTTTAATTTTTACTTTTACACTAATAAATTACTTTTTAACGACAGTTACACCAGATATTTTATCTGATAATACTTTATACAAAATTACAAAATATACACATACAAGCGTCACCGGATCTAAAGCATCACTAGTTTGGCGCCAAAACATTGATTATGAAAATTTCGTTTTATGTATTCGTACTATTTACCTTTTGATTAGGTGATTTAATCCAACTGTTATTTAAACTTAGAGCTGATGTTTAGCCAATATTCGTGATTTTATATTGCATTTAGTATTGATGAATACAATTTACATACCTACATACTTTTTTCAGGACAGGAGCTTCGACTAGAGCATTTAGTTACACGCCATTAACGACAACAGGAAAGTAACACTACACCTTTATTTTATACAATAATAGCTTACCCATTAAAGTTCCTAATAAGCTCTGGTCCACTGAAAGAGATCCATCCTTGTTTACAATAACAACAACAGAACTGTCCGATTTTGTGGAAGGTCCATTAAGATCCGTATAGTTAGTTATCACTGTGTTTGACATCTTGCATATAAATTTATGCAACTATCTCAATGCAAGTCCTCTATTTTTAGCCATTTTAACACACATGCATCGTTTCTATTTATGACGCATTCTAGCGCAGCACGCTTGACGCCATTTTGAACTCAACTTCGACCGCGCCGCACCGCGATATCAAAAACAAAAGCAATTTGAAACACTGTGTTTATAATTTTGAAACCTTAAACTCATCCTTCTTATTAAGAGCACAAAATATGTTGTCCACAATGCGATTTACAGTAAATAATCGCTTTATTTTCTTGAAAAACAGTATTTTCCCAATACGATTATAACACGAGTATTTATGTTGCCATAATAGAATAAAAAATAATATTTTTTTTTTTATAGACTTTTCGGTGTGCTGTACTGCTGTCTTGTCTGTCTGTGCTATGGCCTTACCAAGGGTCTTACCCCGTTATTTATAAAGTTGTTAATATTTGACGAAGAGGATTTTGTATGTATGCATGCTTGGTCCGATTTTGATGAAATTTAAAAGGTATATAGGATTACAAATTTGTAAAAATTCATCAAAAATGTGTATCTACTTGTCAATACTTACCATAGAATGACAAATCATTACTTTAGCTTCAATGACCCGTATTTTAGTTTATTTTGGCATAAGGTAATATTTTAAGCGGGACCCCATGAAATTAGTATAGGTACTTACTCCGAGTACTTATTAGAGGGCCCTGCCCGCAGCTCTATAGATGGACTGCTACTATCTCTGGTTAACGGCTGTATGGGCTTAGATTCCTTTGCCTCTCCACATGGATTTAACGAAACCAAAAAAAATAATTCTCTGGTTAAACGGCTGTATATGGGCTTAGATCCCTTTGCCTTTCCACATGGAACGAAACAAAAAATCTCTGGTCAACCATTTCAGTTTTCTTTAGGTTACTGGCTACTCATCATATGGAATGAAATAGGGAGTATTGTACTGCATATTTATCCCGCCAGAGTACAACACTGTTTTGTATGTTAGGCACACAAAAGTTTTGCCGTCTTTTGCTATGTCGATTAAAACGTTTATTTTAGAGTACTTTATTTGTGAACATTCGATTGTGAAAATATACAACAATGTAGCATATTCGGGTGCCGATATATTGGAAAAATCGTTTTCAATATATCGGCACCCGAATATTATACATTGTTACGTTAAAAATATTGTACTTTAAAAAAACTTCGAAAATTGTGGGATATGCCTCATGCTTGAGCTCAAAACGGTCGAAAAGAAGCTCGGAGCACTTCATACGTGAAGACTTATACAGGTAAGATCTTCAAAATAAAAATTATATAAGTTTATGACCACAGTTGACCAAATAATGCAGAACATAATTTTGTCTTGCCACGTTTGTGTACCTTAGTTGTACCAGTAGCGCCATCTGCGCTAAGCTTTGCGTAAATATGCCCTATACTTCGTACAACGAAGTACTTACTAAATCCAAGAGTAACATATATATATATATATATATATATATATATATATATGTATATATATGGCACTTCCTTGGCACATCTTTTCTTCTCTATGGTTGCTGGTTGTGTGGGCTTAGAACTTTTGCCTTTCCATACGAAACAAAAAAAAATCTCTATGGTTGCACATCCACCAACCAACCAAATGAATTTGAGGTTAGAAAGTGTCTCTCAATAGTATCTTTATTTTAATTTCTGAATTGTGAGGGAATATATAAAGATAATGAGTTATTCTAAATTTGACTTGACCTTTAAAATAGGTCAATATCTAGACCGACATCTTGTGTTTCCATTATTGGAATTTTTAGCAGCTAAAGAGGTAAGCCACACCATACTCGTCATCAATATTATTTCTATGATGTATTATTATTTATGTGTATAGTTGTAATGTATAGTTTACTATTTGGTTATCATGTCCCACCTGTTTGTATGTTAATGTTTGTATGATATATTCATACCTATTTTAGTTATTTTATAATAAATGTTTTTTTAGTAAATTGTTTATAAACATTTTCAGACATATGATCAGTCAGAATTACTGCAAGCAAAGCTGGAGATTTTGAGCAAAACTAATATGATTGACTATGTTATTGATATTCGTGGAATGCTTTATCCAGATGAAGATACACCTGAGGTATAAATTCTCTTCTTTTATTCATTTTAATAATTATATAAGTAACACTTATTTCAAATATAGTGTAACCAATATTTACATTCATTTTCTTTGTAACATGTCTTTTATTAGGAAATTAAGTCACGGAGAGGGGTTGTTCTTTCTCAACTACAAATTTTACAAGATGCTGTGGAGCCAGTGCTGCGTTTGATGCAGAGAGATGATGTAATGAAAACCGTGGAGACAATGAGAGATCCTAAAACACTAATTAACTATTTGACTACAAATAAGGAATTTGAGGTAACATTTTAGACATAGACATATTCCAGTAGTTGTAGTATAAAATTTCTCATTCACATCATTTGTGATAAGTATTGATAGTAGTAGTAACATTTTTAAATTGATCTTTGATCATACTAACATTATAAATGTGAAATTGTGTTAAGCATACTTACTTAGCATAATTTAAGCCAGGGTAAGTGAATATTGAGTGGGCCCTGCCTGTAGAATGTCACACCACCTGACCAAGAAAAAGGCAAGGTGGAGGGCGACTGACAGCCAGTCGGATTTCATTCTTCCCTTTTCTGTAGTAATTTAATTAAGTTGTGTGTGTATTTAAACTTTGTTTATTTGAAATGTCCATACAACTTTGAAAATCACTTTAAGCTATATAGTGTGTTAGTGTGTTTTTGTCAATGTCTAAAGCATGCTTTAAAAGTCTACTTTACAACCTACTTAATATTTTAATGAATAATGGGTCACTGTGTACCCCTTCAGCCTCAAGCATTTGAATCAATTTTCTTCTATTGTTATGTCATTATAGTTTCAATGTGTTTCTATTCTGTAAACTAAAATTAAACCACATTATTTTCAGTTCAAAATTGAAATGATTGACAGCATGTATCGGTTGGCCAAATACCGTTATGAATGTGGTAACTATGTTGAGTCTGCTTCATATTTGTACTTCTGCCAATTAGTCATGTCGCCAACTGATAAGGTAAGACTACATATTTTTAAAATATCTTATAAATGTGTTAAATCAAGAGTGTTATGATAGCAAGGTTTCTCATTAATATGCAGGTTTATAACAAAATAATGATTATAAAGGTAAAGAACTCAAAATTGTTGATAAAAAATCCGATGAACCACACAGCCATACAAGAGAGGAAACATTTTTCTACCCCTAAATGTCTTCCGATCCCAATAATTTTTAAGTATGTTATTGACACAATAAAATACAAAGCAAAGATTATAGGTTTTCCCCTTTTATTTGTTAATGAAAACTTTGTTGAAGTTAGCCTTTGTATCATTTAAAAAATTAGAGAAGTGTAACATACTATTCTAGGATAATCTCTAACGCGCTATTGGCGTTTGCCACTAGCACAGTGGCACAGTTCCTTAATACCTATTTCGTAAAAATCAACTACCCAAAAAATACAAAGATTGCCGATTTATTTTTATAAAATTCACTTAGCCTTTTGGTGTGCAATTTATTACAGTACACATTTATTGTTTGTATTTTTGTTTATTTACTTTACAAAATCTGCTTAACAATATTAGTACTTGTCATAGTTTTTATTATTATCTTGTTCACTCTCTAGATAATAAGTGTTTGGATATTCACCATAACTCTTAACCTGGAAAGAAATAATATCCAATATTTTAAAAAAGCACATGAGAAAAAAATATTGAAATCACAGTAAATAGGGTACACTTACATTGTTACATAGTACCCCTGGATCAAAGCGGGGATGACATTGCAGTTTGTGTACTTGAAGTGAAGGGATTGTTGAGAAACTCTGGCCACACATTTCACACTGGTACACATTGAAGTTTCCATGAGTCTTGGTTGTGAAGTGCCCAATCTTGTACCTAGAACAATTCAAAAGAAGGATCTTTAACAATTCCTCTTGATATACATTTTTTGATAATGTTTTTTTATCTAGTACTAGAAGTACCTGTGATTATAAAGATGCTCATAATTTCTAAACTTTCGGTCGCAAGCATTGCATAACAATAACTTTGGTAAGGAGAAACTATAGCATATCCTCAGCCAGGGACACAATAGCCAATGTTGCTCTGCACTTTTATATGACAAAAAAGTAGCTTCACATGCATTACATTCATAATTATTTTCGGTTGTGTGCGTCTTACAATGTCGCAACAATCTGGGTATACTTGTAAATACTTTCTCGCAGAACTCGCACTGCAATAGAGATGATGTTTTTATTTCCCTCACACTGTCTACGCTATCGGATTTGCAGCATTCGCTGGCATGTTTCAAAGCAGATTCTTGACGCGGCCACACTTGAAAACATTCTATGCATGTCCAGACGATTTGCCAGCGGGGAGGCATCTCTGTTATAGCATGTCGTGTAGCGTAATGTCTTTTTAAACCGGTTTCATAGACGAAACATTTTCCGCAGGTGTCGCAGGGATGAGACCTCATCGACTTTGGGCATACGATGTCTAGGGTCTCCTTCTTTTTTGTATAATTTAAAGTTCGGTTTAATATTTGTATATTTTCCATGATCCTAGCGTTGTTCTCCTTCACTCTCTCCAAGCTATACTCTAAAGGACTTTTATCTCCTTCAGCTCTCTCAAATTGTCTCATTGAACTTCCATGATCCTCCATTTCTGTATCCTCTTGAAACAAGAGTGAGCGACTAGGTGCTTTATCTTGCCCTCTTTCGTCAAACTGGTTTAGAATATTATTACTTCTCTGAAATTTGTGCGCATAATGTTGATTGGTAATCATTGGTTTATATTCAATGTGATCCTCGTAGACATTCGTAAAAAACTTTTGTGTTTCCAAAACCTGATTAACTCTTACTTCTTTGGCACAAGAATCCAAATCCAACTCATTCATTTCATCTTCAGAAATTATCTTTACCACTAATCGTGAAGATTTTTCAATATCCTTTATTTTGTGCTGACTTTTGCCCTCTGTCCATTCACTAAATTTAGCTTCCGACGCTTTGGTCTTCCCGTCTTCAATGGTAACCTGCAAGGATTTAAAATTTGCACCATTTTCAAATTTATTAATTATTAATTTTGATGCCATGCCTATAAATTTATAAACTTTCACATTGACATGACTGTCATAATTGTTGTCTTTTTATATCAAAGAGTTTTTATATTTCTACAAAAATGAATTTAACTAACCTATATATTTAAGGCTTAAAATAAAATAAATATTGGTAAAAGTACAGTCGACCACATGTCAAGTTACCTGGATATAGCACTAACATTGGGGTTTGGGGCGTCACAGCTCAGAATGCCCCGGGAACACCCGAAGATAAGAGAGATCATAATTTTCACAGCAAAGCAATTTCGACAGTTCGTCGAAATGTTTTCGACGTTCCTTGAAATGTTTGTGGATGATAATAAATAAATTTAAGTAGGTACTTATCTATGTTCCTTACCGCGCCCAAGGTCCAACCGATTTTATGTATATAATATAATGTATGTTTGCATATTTTTTTACAAAATCTATTAATTTCTAGAACTACCTATCAGTCCTTTGGGGCAAACTGGCTAGCGAGATCCTCGTGCAGAACTGGGATGGCGCGCTGGACGACCTGACGAAGCTGCGGGAGTTCATAGACAACGGCGCGGCCGGCGCCACCGTCAGCAACATGCAGGCGCTGCAGCAGCGCACGTGGCTCGTGCACTGGTCGCTCTTTGTCTTCTTCAACCACGTCAAGGGCCGCGACCTCATCATCGAGATGTTCTTGTACAAGCCTTTGTGAGTTTCTTGTTTTTCTTGGTAATATTTTTTTTTCTGACTCACTGCAAAGGCCTTCCCCTCCTTCCAAAAATTTCTGTTGAATCATCCAAGTCATCTCTTTCGCGATCATCCTTTACCCCTTCTGACACTCAGGTATATAGGGTACCCAGACGGGCCTTTCTCTCTGGTGGGATGTGGCAAACATGTCTGGCCCAATACCACTTCAGTTTGTAATAACTTTATTGCATGAAAATAAGTACATAAATTCAAATAAAGGCTAGTATTATTCTATGCAAACACTTTCACATCTTTTTTCTCCTTCAATTGCAGTTGGACAAAAAACCATGACTTACTCTTATCTAATATTTTTATTTTTTCAGATACTTGAATGCTATTCAGACTATGTGCCCACACATTCTCCGCTATCTTGCGACGGCTGTCATAATAAACAGATCTAGGAGAAATGCTCTCAAGGATTTAGTGAAAGTTATTCAACAAGAAGCTTACACATACAGGTAAAAACCAATTCTAGAAAGTAAATGCGAGATTTTATGAATGTTTTAACTACAATTACATCATGTAATACATAATGAAATTTGGTGTGCCTGAAGAGCATTTTTTATCACCGAAACCTGGTTGACCTGCAACCGATTTTGAAGTAGAAAACAATTATAATTATTTTTATTTAAAATATTTCAGAGATCCTATCACTGAGTTCATCGAGCACCTATATGTAAACTTTGACTTCGAGGCGGCCCGCAGGAAATTAAATCAGTGTCAAGCTGTGCTTTTAACTGACTTCTTTCTGATCGCATGTCTCGACGAGTTTGTGGAAAACGCTCGTCTCATGATCTTCGAAACATTCTGTAGGATACACCAAGTCATCAGTATTGGGTTTGTATAAAGTAAATTTAATTTCCCTATTCACGTCAAGATCGAAATCATAATCCGAATCAGATGGGTTAGTGTATTACATTTTAGGAAGGAGCTAGGAAAAGGCGGAGGAAACTTATCTATGGTCTTGAAACTTCAATATTCACCAAAATATTATTTTGTAGAGTCATGCTTGTTCTAAGATTTCCATAGCCGCACTGGCTTGTAAATTTGTATTTTTTTTAAATATGTGATTGTTTTCAGAATGTTAGCGGAAAACTTGAACATGCAGCCTGACGAGGCGGAGTGTTGGATCGTGAACCTGATCCGTAACGCGCGCCTGGACGCGAAGATAGACTCCAAGCTGGGCCACGTGGTGATGGGCGCGCAGCCGCTGTCTCCGTACCAGCAGCTGGTCGAGAGGATCGACTCCCTCGCCGTTCGCTCCGAGGCCCTCACGTCGTTAGTTGAAAGGAAACATAAAGCACGCAATCAAGATGTAAGTGACCCACCCCATTATTCATAAAAAAGTTTTTATAATATTTGAAATTGACAGAAAAAGACTTAACATATTTTAGCTTAAAGTATGTTTTAACTTTTTGAATGAATAACAGGGTTAAATGTTAACGTAAATGACGTTCTAAACAATATTAACAGAATAAAATCCTCAGAGGTTTATTACTATGGCACGTCATATTTTAGAATTTAATATAGTTTTATAATACAATAGGCCATTAGAACTTCTAAGCAATCTAACTATAAGCCTTCTTTTTTATTATATGATATTTTTTTCAGATCCGTTGGGGAACTCAAGAATTTTAAGGATATAATTTATCAACAAAAAAGGTTGCAAACAACATTGGTTCTACACACTACTATATAACATCATTTTGTAAATGAGATATTTTTTACTAAAATATCACCTCTGTAACTTAAATTTATGTTTATTATTTCTTGTTTTCCAAATTCGTCCCCACTTTTTTGTTCCATATCATGTAATAGTTTTAAAACAAATATCACATTATAATTTCTAGGATAAAGCTAAAATTATCTCTCTCATCTCATGTTCCCAGTTATATGAAAGGTTTTTTAATAGGGTGTCACCCTATCAAAACCCTTAAAATTAAGACTGCTGTGATTTTACGACTGGACTCCTGCAACTCTGGGAATATTATTGCCAAGATTATGTAACTCCTCATATGAGGATGGGAGGATATAAGGCAGAACTGGGCAAAACCATATGCCATAATAAAGCAAAAATGATATTGCAGAGCAAAAAAATACTTTCTATAAATGGAAATATGCATATTTTACATAGTATCCCTTTACGAAGGTAGGCTGCTATGCAGTTTTACCTGCTATATTTGTTAAACAGAAACTACCAAGCTATAAGGGTCAAAACCACAGCAAAACAAAGTGTTTTATGTTCAATTTAATTTTTAACAAACAACATCTATGGATCTACTCTACAGGTTTTATAGTTATAAATCTAGACAGAATAAAAGCTACTAGTACTGTAGACAGAACAAAACACACAACAAATACATAGAATGTATCTTCAGAAAATACATCAGTAAATTCTGGTATTTGGTTGTACAGTTCCTCTACAACATGAAGGTTGCCTTTCTTAGTCATGTTTATTTCTTTTTACTCTTCTTTTTCTCTGATTTTGTTTGTATAGTAGCAACAGGTTCTTCAACTGGAGCCAGGGATGATATGTGTTTGTTTAATAATTGTAAAAGTTCTAAACAGGTGAGGTTTCCACTCTTGAAGGTAATTTTTTTTATGTTTGCTGTTTCTGTAAAAAGATGATATATGCATTAGTGAATTTTACTGCTCATTTTGCCAATTGTGATCCTAAAATAAAATTATTGTAAAGAGCTGTGTGTCATGTATGAATTTTTGCAATGTAAAGTGGTACCCAATGTGTTATACCAGGTTATGTTTTATCTAACTAAATGTAAAATTTTGTCAAAATTTGAGTCTGAAATTTTGTGTCATTGAATAACATAGGTATCTACTTTTACATTTTAAGTGCACTAGCTGTGTATAAGAATGGGAAAATCGGAATAAAATTATGCCTATGTCAGTAAAAAAAGAATATTGGAAATTGGTTGAGCAGTTAAGATTACCACCTACATACTTCCACTAATATTAACATAGATATAGGATAATATGGATTTAATGCTCATTACCAATATGACTTGGAAGTATTTGTTGAGTGAATCCTTCTTGTGATTTAAGCCAATTAACTCTAAATTAAAATATTAGTATAAATACCTGCTATATTGGGAGCAACAATGATATCAATAGTAGGTTCTCTACGATCACACACTACTTCAGATTTGAGAGCACAATTAGGGTTTGTAGAACTGATCTTTGGAGAACTTATATAGTGCAAAAAGTTCCTGCAACAAAAATAATATCATAGTAATTTTTAGAGATAGTATGTATGTACATAAGTTGTTTCTTCATTGTGGAATACCTATTTCAACTAATATTGCAAGATCATAAAACCTAGGTAGGTAAACAGTTACATACCGATATCATGTTTCTTTTATTTCATCAATCAAATAAGATGAGAAACTGATATCGTCTAAAATATAATCTAAAAATAATAATAACAAGTTATCTTACGCACCGTGTGTGCGTAACGTTTTCACCAAATGGATCAAACGTCACAGTTATCCTCTTTGCAGCTTTCAAATTAACATTTCTTAATTGTTTACTAATAGCTGAAATTACTCCTGCAGACCTTCTCAATGTGCCACTGTATGGAACAGACATATTTTTCTATTTCTGGATCAATTAGTATCGATCGATATGAAAATGAAGTCAGTCTGTCTTCTTCACTCTGAAATAATTTCAGAAATTGACAGTAATCATGATATGACAGTGACATTTGATAAGGATAGATATAATTACGGACCGTAGCTCCGTAGTAGCTATACGGTAGGTATAGCATTCCCAAAAAGGGTTGATATCAGGCAAGAGGCCAGTCGTAAAACCACAGATATAAAAATATTACATCGTAAAACCATAGTCAAACAAATATAAAATGAGGATGAATACATTACAAACCAGGTTATCTATAAAAGATATCAGGTTATCTATAAAAGAAAATACATCAGAAAGTTCTTGGGACCCGAGCTGTACTGGGCTCAGTCCAGCATTATCTACTGTATGGCAAATCTAGTACAGTCTGTTTAGTCACTTTCAAGCCGGGCTGCTCATGGCCAGGCGCAAGTTCCTCGCACGACAACAAAATCGGATACTTTGTGGTGTTTCTCTCATGAATCATAAAGACGAGTCTGGCGGTCTTGATGTCGACACTCGGCACATAGTTCATTCCACAGACCATTTAGTTCATAGTGTATAAATGAATTACACTATGTTAATTAACACTTACAGTACATTACCACCGTGTATACTATACGATATTATGAAATCGCCGGATTGGGCTGGGAAGATCTATGGAAAGAGAAACGCGAATTTAAAATACAAAAAGTGAAACAGGTGCGGGATAGAATGCTAAAAATCTTTATTCCCTCCAACCCTCAGAACAAAAAGTCACTGTTTTGAGAGTCCCTCCTACAATTTGTGCCCTTGTCCATCCGACTCATCCCACTCATTTCGTCGGGTTCAGGACCGCAGCACGAAATTACCATAGACAACAATTTTCTTTTACACAAAAACGGTTTGTAGGCAACGGCTTTATGACATTTATATCTTTGCCTCATTATAAATCAAAGAATGAAACAAAAACATAGGTAAAAGAAAAAAAAATTGTATCGTGCATGTCAGTAAATGTATTTTGTGGAATTTCCTATTTTTTACAAATAAATTGATTTGTGTTTTGTATAAAAATGTACCCCGTTGGCCAACGTAAGTATAATTTTTACAAAATTGTACCGTTTAATAGAAAAAGCAATACGATTCATCCTTTTTCTCTGTGTCCTAAATTAATGACGTTAAGTTTACATTGACGACGATCTATGAGTGACTGCTTGGTAGGTAATAAAATGAGTACAATGACTACTCTGTGGGATGTCAGGGTTTATCTACTATCCTTTGTTGCCTTTATTTTTTGATGTATGTCCTCTAACCAACAATTTTGGTTCACGAGGTACCATCAGCATGGCCAGAACACATCTAGTGGTCGTGTCTTTGTGTGCTCATTGTGTACCTTACAGCACCACCGGGGGAGGCGAGTAGCGGCACTGTGAGCGCTGCCGCAGTCAGTTCGGCGGCGAGTACTACAGGCACCGCGCCTGGAGCGCCTAGTACCGCCCCGACGACTGGAGCACCTGCCCCTGGCGTGGCCAGTGGTACTGGGGCGATGGCGCTGGTATCTCCGACTGTAGCGCCCCCACCTGACTTACCTGTACTGACATGCCCGCGAAGACCAAATCTTGGCCATGAAGGAAGACCAATTATGTTGAGAGCTAATCATTTTCAAATTACAATGCCCAGGGGATTTGTTCATCACTATGATGTGAATATACAACCAGATAAATGTCCTAGAAAGGTATGCTTTCTTTACTTATCTATATTGTTTGTGATGTAGTATTAGGATTATTAATATGAAATGATTAATACATATTTTTCCCTAATCAACAAGTGATCTTCAGAAACAGGAAGGTAATAGTTTGATTTCTTTTCAGGTTAATAGAGAAATTGTAGAAACCATGGTTCATTGTTATAACAAAATATTTGGTGCCCTCAAACCTGTTTTTGATGGAAGGAACAATTTATACACTAGAGATCCATTACCCATTGGCAATGACCGAGTTGAATTAGAAGTAATATTACCAGGAGAAGGCAAGGACAGAGTGTTCCGTGTCACTATCAAATGGGTTGCCCAGGTAATTTTTATTTTCTCTTACAAATCATGTTATCTTCATTAATAATTGCTAACAATATACAATATAATTAATGAAGTTAATATTATATATATATATATATATATATATATATATATAAATAAATATTATATATATATATAAATATATATATAATTGCTAACTTGTTAACTTCATTAATTATTTGACAGAAATTGAAATTAATGAATATAATGATAGCAAATTTAAAAAATGCATAAAATTTAAAGTTTTTACTAAACCCATAGTATTGTTCCTGATGAAGATAAAGCATATTGAACTAACCCCAGGTTATAGAATAAAGTTATGATCATGAAGCAAAGATTACAATTTCATCTAAGTAATGTGTTCTATATTCTGTAGGTGTCACTGTTTGCATTAGAGGAGGCTTTGGAAGGGCGTACCAGGCAAATTCCTAATGATGCAATATTGGCTCTAGATGTGGTCATGAGACATTTGCCCTCCATGATGTACACACCAGTTGGTCGTTCTTTCTTCTCGTCGCCCGATGGGTATTACCATCCATTGGGTGGTGGCCGGGAGGTCTGGTTTGGTTTCCATCAGTCAGTCAGACCTAGTCAATGGAAAATGATGCTAAATATAGATGGTATGATGTCATGATTTTATGGCTATAGCTTTTAGGGCTATATATTTTTATGTATAAAAACTTATTTTCACTGGTACCTAGCCAGATCAGTATATTGCCACTTTAAGCACCTATTTTTCAAATTTCAATAAATGTTAGCCTTCTTAAAAATGGAAGTATGTAAATATATATAAGTATGCAAACAAATATTGCTTGTTTAATAGCAAAATAATGTATTTTTCTGCCCACTGCTGATCATAGTTCTATGCCAGGCTATATGTTGTAGCTAATAGAGAATTAGATATCCCACCTTTTGGGTATAAAATAATGAAGGTTTTATCCAGTATAAATTAGTAATAATTCGATATAAAATGAAAGTAATAAATAAAAACATTAATTTTTCAGTTTCTGCTACTGCATTTTACAAAGCACAGCCCGTTATAGAGTTTATGTGTGAAGTATTAGATATAAGGGACATAAATGACCAAAGAAAACCATTGACAGACTCACAAAGAGTTAAATTCACAAAAGAAATCAAAGGTCTCAAGATAGAAATTACACACTGTGGCACTATGAAGAGAAAATACAGAGTTTGTAATGTGACACGCAGACCTGCACAAATGCAATCGTAAGTATTTAGTGTTACGTCAATATTTGTCGTAGTTCTTATGTTAGGAGACTAATTAACATTTTCTTAAATCAAAATTCTGGGAGTAAAAACATGTTGTATTTTGCGAATAGGCAACAAACTGTGTACTGGTATTTTTGTAAATATTTCTGTATAGGTAGGTAGGTACATCTCTTTTATATTTATCATTTTTACCTAGTTACATAATTTGTATTAATAATTATTTGTTTTCCTATTGTGGTTTTAATTTAGTTGCAGAATAACATTGTTGATTATTTACAATATAGAAAACATAGTATATAAAATAGCAATCATTGAAAGACTGTATCATTAGTACAATTTTACAATGTTGTGTTGGAGGAAAATATGATTTCATTTGATAATTCCAGAATTTTATTACAGATTTCCTCTTCAACTCGAAAACGGACAAACAGTTGAATGCACTGTATCAAAATATTTCTTTGACAAATATAAAATGAAGTTAAGATATCCACACTTACCATGCTTGCAAGTGGGCCAGGAACATAAGCACACATATTTGCCTTTGGAAGTGTGTAATATTGTACCCGGACAAAGATGTATCAAAAAATTAACTGACATGCAAACATCCACAATGATCAAAGCTACAGCGCGATCAGCTCCTGACAGGTACTTTACTATTTTATTATCAATTAGCAAAGTGGCTATTCTTCAGCCTTATTAAAATTTAGTATTAATTCTTCTTCATACAAAACTGTTAAGTTCTGTTAAGTTAAGCTGTAAGTTCGTAGTAAGGAAAAACGGTAGTTTTACGCTCGTACGAAGTCGCGAGTAAAAGTTATTTTTGGGCGTAACTGGTTACAATTGTATGAATATAGATAATGTTAATCTTATTTCAGAGAGCGAGAAATCAACAACTTGGTGCGACGCGCGAATTTCAACACAGACTTGTACGTGAAGGAGTTCGGGCTGACGATATCCAACAACATGATGGAGGTGCGCGGGCGCGTGCTGCCTCCGCCCAAGTTGCAGTATGGCGGCCGCGTGTCTTCGCTCGGTGGACAGGTTAATATTATTCTGTGCCCGGGCTGTACCCGGCCCGGCTATAAACGTCTATAAACTTTCCTCAATAAATTGTTTAAATAACAGTGAAAACTGCATCAATGCGTTGCGTGTTTAAAAAGAAAAAAGCTTAAAAACAGCCGGAAAATGTTTGAAATTAATTTCATGAGCAGGCACATCATGCAAAATAATGTCATATAAATATGATAGAAAATAATAGTGTGACATGATAACATAGCTTTTAAATAGTAAAAATATTTAAGATTTTGTATAAAGGTATAACATGGGGTTTTCTTCTCGTGAGAATTTAAAAAATCGAATCCTATGTGCTATTTCTGGGTATATATTTATCCGCGTACCAAAGGTCATCAAAATTCGTTTAGTAAAATTTGCATTATTGATTAGTAGGATTGAGTTTACACATCGTTGATATTTATTTGTTAGCAGCAAGCGTTGCCGAACCAAGGCGTGTGGGACATGCGCGGCAAGCAGTTCTTCATGGGAGTGGAGATCCGCGTGTGGGCCATCGCCTGCTTCGCGCCGCAGCGGACCGTGCGGGAAGACGCTCTCAAGTATGGCTTTTACATCTACAAAAGCTCCTAATTTTACACAACACTCGGTTTTTTTTTAAATATGTCTTGACTTATTATCCTAGATGAATGTGAAAAATGTGAAATTTATAAATGCATTCACATAATTTTCAGATAGATTCACTTTCACATAGATTTCTACTTACCACGATCCTGACAAATCAAATCACACTCGCTTCTGGTTATGAGTGCTCCTAATACCTCCTATACGAAGGAGACTCGTAATCGGATCGCAGTGGGTTTTTCAAGTAGCAATATGTTGCAGGAACTTCACGCAGCAACTGCAGAAGATATCGAACGACGCGGGCATGCCGATAATAGGCCAGCCGTGCTTCTGCAAGTACGCGACGGGCCCCGACCAGGTGGAGCCCATGTTCAAGTACCTCAAGTCCACCTTCGTGCAGCTGCAGCTGGTGGTCGTCGTGTTGCCTGGAAAGACGCCCGTCTATGGTAAGCTTTCAGATCTTACAATGCGGATTTATATTTTTACCTCTGATCCACAGTAACGGTAATATGATTTGTATGTTTAGCCTTTCATTACGATAATATTGGTGTAAAAAAAATAGGCACAGCACCGCAACCGCAACATATGCTTGTAATATAAATTGTTTTTAGGTTTCCGAAGTCATCAAGAAATAATTTTCTTGGACAGGCGTCCATGTCCAATTTTTTCACATTTCTAAGATATTATACTTTTTTGTTCCAGCGGAGGTAAAGCGAGTGGGCGACACTGTACTGGGAATGGCAACGCAATGTGTTCAAGGGAAAAACGTCAACAAGACATCGCCGCAGACGCTCAGCAATTTATGTCTCAAAATCAACGTTAAGCTCGGCGGCATCAACTCTATTTTAGTCCCTTCATTACGTCCAAAGGTAAAGTTATTTTTGAAAAACATATAAACTGCAACAGTGTAAAAGATTTGATCAACTTATATAACCCTCATATTTATAAACTGTCAATGTCAAATATAGTGAAGTGAAATAGGGACAAAACATAGTTTAACTTAAAGTAGGTTCTAAATTTTTATGAATAAAAGGGTTATTTTCTAACTTTAAAAACTTATTGCTTTTGTAAGAAGCACCGAGTAAGTACAAAGTTTATCTCTAGTCTATTCACTATAAAGATGGTGCACATTTCCCACACACAAACGTTTGAATTGGCCTTGGACTTGAATCTTCCTGTACACCAGCGCCCCTAGCGGCGAATTCAATCGCATTAACCCTCTTTCCTTGTTCAATGCAGGTGTTCAACGAGCCGGTGATATTCCTGGGCGTAGATGTAACGCACCCGCCCGCGGGCGACAATAAGAAACCTTCCATCGCAGCTGTAGTGGGCTCCATGGACGCGCACCCCTCTAGATACGCCGCCACCGTGCGCGTGCAGCAACACAGGTATTACAGCTGCAACTATTGCGACCGGGGTGGGCCCCTCCAGATTGATATAAACCTGAAACATGTATAATGTACAAGTTTAAACAAAATTTTATCAAATGGATAAGTGAAAAACAACATGATGAGGCGTTCTTCAAAGTCATTGACTTCTACATTCATGTAAATCTAATGATAGGACTTTATTGTTAAGTAAAAAAAAAGTACATTAAAAATGTTGCTCTTGAGAATATTTTGATTTTATGAACAAATTTTGATAAACTTTCCAACAATTCGTGATATAGATATGCAAAAACTCTGTTTATTAATAAATAAATAAAAGAATTTTATGTATCATTCTGATATTTATCTTGGCAAAAGTAGTAATATGTAGAAAATCGTTTTAGCAAAAGTATAATTTTACAGACAAGAAATCGTCCATGAAATGAGCAGTATGGTCCAAGAGCTATTACTCATGTTCTACAAGAGCACGGGCGGGTTCAAGCCGCACCGCATCATCATGTACCGCGACGGCATCTCCGAGGGGCAGTTCATACATGTCCTGCAACACGAACTGACCGCTGTTAGGGAAGCGTGTATAAAGGTAGTTACTCGTGTTTCCAGTATAAATTAATTAAAAAATCTATTTGCTCTTTGGGAAGTACTAACAGAGGAAAAATAATTGGGATATTTGTCTACGTTCGAACATGCGAGGTAAATAAAAAGTAAACTGAGTGTTGTTTCCGGTTTAAAACTGGAAATAAAATTTCTAATAATTATTACTGTTATTTTTTTCCTCTATTATTTACAGCAGTGGTCGTTCTAAAATACTGGTTGTTATTACCTTTGAGGCTTATTATCCAATTTAATAACTGTCATGAAGAATAAAATAAATACAATGAAAATAAACGCTTTATTCATACTTATTTTTTTACGATTTTTAGCTTTGACTTTGAAATATTCAAAAATAGATATAAATAATCAAGCAAACATTTGTGAATTGCAGCTGGAAGCGGAATACAAGCCGGGCATCACGTTCATAGTGGTGCAGAAGCGGCACCACACGCGGCTGTTCTGCGCGGACAAGAAGGAGCAGTCGGGGAAGTCCGGGAACATTCCCGCGGGAACCACCGTGGACCTCGGCATCACGCACCCCACGGAGTTCGACTTCTACCTCTGCAGCCATCAGGGCATACAGGTATTTATTCATTTTTTCGAGTTTTAACTATTCGCCACATTTCGTCTATGATAACTGAGCTTTAAGAAAATATTGAATAAACGCGCTAGTTATTGTTATTTTTGTATATTCAGGGCTTGTTACAACATTTTCTGATAAAATATTATATTGTAAACTGACAGATAAACTGCTAGATAAATTGTAAATAATTTCAGCTGGATCGCAGTTAAACCTCGGTTGTACCACTATTTTTTAGCCCGCCCATAACGGAAACGTCAAAACCTTACACAACACCAGCGCCCCTAGCAACGAATGCATTCGCGTCAGCCATCGCGATTCAGTTGAAAATCAACATGATCGTTGGGCAGGTCCCAAACGGTACAATGCATGCTGTGTCGAATTCAGATTCTGATTTATTTATTGCAGTAGGCCTATTATTAACTTTTACGGAACGATTCAAATGCATCGCAGTTCCATTTAGGTACTTGAAATGAATCGCATAATGGTACGAATTTTCGATGCATCTGATCTGATTAGTTCAGGAGGGAACCCTGCACTGGGAGATATGGCACTAAGTCTCCAGGGGGCAAATTCACAAGTTTGTAGTTGTAACATAGCTAAAAGATAATTACAAGGGACGCCCCGCAAGTGCCTAACGAACACGAGTTTAAAATACAAACATCGGTAAACCTTCCTCAGTAGTGTTCCTTAATTGTTTCGACATTGTGGCTTTCAAGAAAAGACTATAACTTTCTGAAAAAGTCAGAAACGCATCGGTGACCCGTACCGGATTGCCGGTGTCCATGGGCTGTGGCGTTTGCTTACCTTTAGCCGACCCGCATATTTGTCCACATGTGTGTAAGCTACAATAAACACGTGTGTAGGGCACGTCCCGGCCGTCGCACTACCACGTGCTGTGGGACGACAACCACTTCGGGTCAGACGAGCTGCAGTGCCTGACGTACCAGCTGTGCCACACGTACGTGCGCTGCACGCGCTCCGTCTCCATCCCCGCGCCCGCCTACTACGCGCATCTCGTCGCCTTCCGCGCGAGGTACCATCTCGTCGAGAAGGTAATGTATCTCATACGTTTATGGGTGAATGTATGTTCAAACTACTCGTTTTTCGTCGCCATCGAATCAATTCATATTATATTAAAACAATATTTTTACATATTTAAAAGAATCGAGGGCGATGTAGAAATAGTAAAAGGAGAATTTAAAAATAATCTGTATAAATGTTTGTGTGCACAGTAATCTCAGAAACTACTGGACGGATTTTAATGAAACCTTTTTTATTGTATAACTAATAATTAATTCTAAAAACTGTAACACCCGATGCAATACCACAGTAGAACAGCTAGACATACGAAAGTGGTGCATCTCCGGTTCACATATAAAAGTTGAAACATCTCATAAAAGATCGACTCAGACGAGCGTACCTTACCGATGCACTACCGTCGAGACGTTGAGTGGCACAGCGTGTTGCGTTCGCAGGAGCACGACTCCGGCGAGGGCTCGCACCAGTCCGCGTGCTCGGAGGACCGCACACCGGGCGCTATGGCGCGCGCCATCACCGTGCACGCGGTCACCAAGAAGGTCATGTACTTCGCTTAGATACCAACACGCCAACACTCCAACAGGCCAACATGCCAACACGCCAACACACCAACAGGCCAACACGCCGTCTATATCTTCCCAGCTCGCGTGGCCTAGTTCCAATCGAGAATGTTTAAATCCACACCGACGACCACGATGACTAAAGGTCGTTGAAACGGTCAACATTAAATAAAAAAGGTTTGCTAAGTTCGCGCTTGAACACATAACTACTTATGTAATAATGTAAGCCGTGGCCGTGGCACAACACTTGTCCGGGTTAATCTAATTCAGATATCGTTGGAGAGCGTCGACAGTCGACACGCAAAGAAGAAAAATGTGTATTTATTTGTTGAAAACACGAAAGTTTAAAAAACACCCATGTTTAAAATCTAAATTTGTGAAGCCTTTTAAATCACATTTCACACTCGAAATTATCGACCGAAACAACGGACGCGTAAATGCTTATCGTTTAAATAAGCTTTATTATTATTAGTTTTTACTTTACACTTCAGTTTTAGACAATAACGTACTAAATTATCTTAGGCACAAGAAATGAACTTCCATTTATATGTGTTAATAGTTAATAGTCACATCAAAATTTCAATGTATCATTGTTACGATATACACGAGTAAATATTCAGGACTTTAATAAATAATATTAATTAATTCAGAACGAGATCTGATGTCGTACTATACTATAGTACTATAGCGTAATCCGACTTGCCTTAACACGAAAATTTGTTGGCCGATCTTAGCAATAATGTTCTTAGTATCATATATATTGATTTCATAAGCTGATAATAAATACAAAATGCAGATTTAATTACTACAATAAATGTAATAAAATATAGACGGTTACTGGCCATTAAAAATAAAACTTTTTTGAAAGTTAACAATAGTTGCATATTTACATATTTTTGCATTGGATATGTAAATTAGGATTTTTGAAAATTTAGTGGGATTTATATTTAAGATTATATTAGTAGTAAGTTTGTAACAAGGAACCGGCAATTTTTTTGTAAATTTATATTGCCTACTTAATATCTATGACACATTATTTATTGATATGCATTTTAGTCTACGTCATTACGCCTTCGTCATTGTCGCTAGAACTGACCACTAGTGCTACAGGCACTGCTAGTTAAATAGTGTTGAATATAATGTCGAAACAGAAGTAAGTAAAGCCTATTTGTTATAAGACGAAAGAAAGTAACTGTTAATGACTTGTACGTGCAGTGAATAAAGTTTATTGATTAAGCATTAAAACGATTATTGAAGCTTTTTAAAGTATTGGCAGTAGTAAAAAAGCTATAAATAAATAGTTATTTCTATTAATTTCACTATTTCGTTTATGTCTGCAATTTTTTAAAGTTCGTCCCGATAAATGTTTCGATTGTTATCATTTTATTTATATGCATATCAGTAGCTTATCAGTATAGTCTGTCCATAAAAAGGTAGAAAAAGGATTTTTAATGAACGATTTTTGCCGTTACGATACCAAATAGAAAGGTTAAGATTGGTTGATAAATACCTAGTGTTGGGACATAGCGCCGTCATTTATTTCTATTTTTATAGACAGACTGCAGGTATCAATCGATGGATCAAAATCAATTTAAGCAGAAACATCTAAACGTTGATATGAATGAGACTGTTTTATTTCACATGTTTTTGAATAATCGGTTGTTAGTCATTCTGCTGTCAATATGAATTTGTGCAATGTACCCTCTTATTCGTAAAATAGATAAAGCTTACTTTAAGCTATTGTATCTTTTGTCATTATCGCACTTTACAACATTTGACATTGACGAACAAAAATCATATTTTTTATGATTAAGAGGGGAAGTAATAACACATGATTAATATTTTAATAGCACTTAGTTATAGAATATAATTAAATTACTGTATTTTTCAAGTATATCTGTTTGTCCCTGTAATGTGGCATGATCCGCATTCGTTTTTGGACCAACTGAAAGATTGCTTATTTTCAGTGATTAATTCCTAAGGTAAGCAAAGAGTCATATATAGATACATATTACCACGCCTGTTTCCTATGAGGGCAGGCAGAGACTAGGGATTTCCACCTAAGAGAATTGGATATACTATTAATATAATAATTTGACAAGCAATCAACTTTAAAATATTTCTAATTTTGCTCGCCGGGTCAATTTTCCTTGTCAATATGTAAGTATAAGAGGCTATAGGCGACGCCTGCCAAAACCCTGCTAGAGAACACCTAAACTGGGAATCCGTTGGTGAAAATGAACGTTGGTCATAATAAAGACGCCACGGTATAGCAAAAAATCATGACTGTTTTTTTAGCATTCATCATTTCTGTCTTATTATTATACCGTAAAACATGCATAGTCAGACACTTTCTCACAAGAAAGTCAAAATGTAAAGATTACTTACCTTTGATCTAGAGTAATGTAGAATATATTCTATGGTCATGAAATTTGACAGGTTAAAATATTTTATAGGAATTTAATAATAAAATAATATAAGCAAAAAGTAAAAAAAAAATGTATTTTGAGATTCTTTGCTAAACCCTAAATAGTCACCTGATAAGCATTGTTAAATGAAAACGCATGAATTTAATGCAATCAGTGAGAATAAGAAAATTTCAATGAACTTTACAAAGACGTAACACAAAGTATGTAATGATGGCAAATATTTTGTATGGTACAAGGATTGAATTTATGAAAGCGGCTTTATTAAATTTATAGGCCAACAGTCGTGGCAGAATGGGGGGTGACAGGGCCTTTGCCCAGTACAAGGAAAAATATATAAGGCCGATGTGTTATGAAGTTTCAAAATTCTGTAAACACACATGAAAACTTGTCAATATCGCACTTTGCTCGTAATGCCCATTCGCTACCTCAAAGATTTCGATTTCAAGCTAAAGTAATGATTGAGGTGAAAGTGTTCGTATTGTCTACTTTCAATCTGCATTTGATCAGTAGTTACCTCCTATGGGGAATGATGGGATATTGCCATGATGAGATCGTGACCTACATACATATATATTCTTTCCAATCATTTTTTCCTGTTGAAAGTTTCGAGACAAAAATTTCGGCTCATAAATATGAGCCGAAATAACACATAAATAATTCTGCCCTACTGATTTGTAAAAAATGTTAGCTTAGGAAATATGATTCACACCGAATATATTTTTTTATAAAAACTACTGAATGGATTTTATTTTTACTTTTTATTAATTGTTTGATAACATAATTGAAGAATAACTTAATTTGTCATTTTCAAGTTATAAGACCTACGTGCTCGGTCTGATGGGGCTTTTCGATTCGAACAAATGTTTTTGCACGATATACACAAAGATAATAAATACTTATGTAAATTATATAGTGGGTTGCTAAAACTCAACGTTCTATGCAATATTATTGTAGGAACTTATGCAATAGTAGGAAAGATTCTGCTGGATTATATATTTTGTACTTCTAACAAAGCCTTGTACCGATCAATATTAGATTTTATAAAGTCTTCACTGATCATGATAAAAATCATTATAATTATTAGTAATTAGTAAGTACATATTTTAAAGGCCAAGTTAATTAGTTCATGATGAAAGCGATTACGACACGGTCAAGAATGAAATTTTGAGTTTCGAAGTAATACGCTTTTATTTTTTTGTTGTTGGAGATTGGGAAATTATATTTTCGGTACCATTTATTTTGCAACTCTAGCAGTTTTAGAAACTTTTGACTTTTATCAATGATATTTTCGTTTCTGAATGTCTAAAAACAAAAAAAAATAAGCGTAAATAAGCTAAGAAAATAAATATACAAGGGAAAAATAACTTTATATTTGACCCTGTCGCAATCACCTTATATTTGTCTTACTGACCGCTCGGTTAGACCTGAATCGATTTATATTTGATAATAACACATAGGTGATCTAGGTGAGAATGTATTATTTGTATTTAACCTACCTGTTCTATTTTGACGGTCTTAGGAAAGTCGTTCAATGGTGTACAAGCTCGATTCTAAAATCTTCTTAGTCAATTTGTAATCTGATCTCATACCTTCTCTACATAAATTTAGCACCCGTACACTAACTAGTAAATGATTTACTTAATGATATCTGCAATGCAATGAGCCTAACGTTAATTTCCTTGGATCACCTATGCTGTCATCGAACTTTGATCATTCATAACTACAATATGATCATTGTTTGATGTTTAGAAATAAGTATATCTTGTTAGTTGTTATTTGTATGCTTTATGTAATAAGTAGTATAGTATTTTCCGTCTAATAAATTTTACCAAAATAATACTGATTACATATATGTATATTTTATTTTTCTTGGTTGTTTCAGTATATAAATTTCATTCGATAACTTTCTAACTTGCAATTATTTTTATTATAACATCTGAAGAATTTTAGTTTTATAATTTTTAAGTGCATTCTTTAACATTTCTAGTTTGATAAATAAACTAAGAAATCAGCCACACCAAACTGCAGGTATTACTATAATGTTAAAAATATTACATGTGCTTGCTACAGATTTTTATTAGGCTATATTTGTATGAAGTGATTGCCATGCACTCACTTGCCGCAATAAGACATATAGAATCAAACATGAATCACGTAAAATATGTATGAAAAAGTTCACTCATGTTCACTCAAGTGATTCACTCACGGCTATGGTATTTTGAAGATATCTAGCCTTACAATGAAATCTGTTTTATTCGACATGTTTTGTTTATGGTTTGTATTCAATAAAGCACACGACCTTAGGATTTTATTTAGATCTTTTCACTAGTAACTAATTTGGTGTAATAATTTATCTACTAACAGTCTTTATAATTTAATTTATCTTATATACTATCCAATGAATTCGGTTACTTTTGAATGGAATGAAAATATAAACTTAAGTAATAAAAAATGTATCAGTTGTCGGTAGTCCCATGGCAATCCATGGTACTATTGACAATAGATTTAATTTTTTTAAACACTTTGGCTGCGGGAACGACTGTGGAGTCCGAATGAATTGCATGCGTGCCACATGCGGGACCTTTAGTTTGAACCTTTGTGACCTGATTTTAGTACCGTAGTCATTGTGTTCTAAGTTTACATAAGACAACATGTGACGGCTACTTATAAAATATCATTGTGTTCTAGCTTTTATAAATGGATCGTACTAGTGCATAGCTTTTAGCATTAGTTGTGGGTATGTAGTATGTGAATATGTTTTAATTATTGCACTTCTCGCTTTAATAATTTAGTAATCGCAGTTAGGGCTCTGGTATTGATAAAATAGATCGTATAATGGATATATAGATTTCAAAATCAAATTGTACGTGCAGGGTAATCAGAATCTGTTGATTAATGATAGCGCAATATCGAACAGAAGATGAACAGTTAGGAAGGCAACGCTTGTCACTGTTTTACGATTGTATTGTATTGGATCAAGAATGAATATGTTTATAATTAATTTTAATAACTAGATAACAATGTTTTATATTCTGAAATTTATTATGTCTATTATTAATGAAATAGTAACGTCTATACGCGGGAACAACTAATAGTTGAGGCTATATTTCCCTGCAGTCGATGTTGGAAATGCTAGATCACCTAGTTCTATTATGTTTCAATAAAATTTGCATATGTTTTCTGTACTAGTCCTAACTTGCTATTTTTTCAATGACATTGTATCGATTTAGTGTAATTAATATTATAGAACAAAGCAAGCCAAGTCTCGGTGTATGTTTTCGACCCCCTGGAATAATCTCAAGAATGGCTGTACGTACACTGTTCTCTGGGGACGGGGATGGGGACGATCGAAGTATTTTCGAAAAGTGGCTAATTATAAACAGCCCCTTGAGAAAAGGAGTCTTAAAATATTATGTTCTCAATTTCGCAGTTTATCGGGAACAGTATGTAGCAGTTAATATAGTGTGTAAATGAATTTTGTCTATAGATAGTCCAATGAGTTTTTTGAGCATATGTCTAGTGTAGACGAAGACATGCCGAGACTTTCGATATCATGATAACCCAGGCCTGGGCGACCCAGGCCGTTGTACGCCGCCTTTATATCCCAAAATATACCTATTTCAATCATTGTATGTAACACATATTGAATACAGAGTAATCGTAGATCGTACGTTATATTTTGTGCACTACATTTAAAGTTATTAAATGTTTCTTTCTATTACTCAAGTTTCTTTTCTTTTTCGTACCTAAAATTGGAGTAGTAATGATAATGTCATACGTATACACTATACAGTATTTATACTCCGCGGTCATAACTTGGTGATGGCTGAGAATGAGAAACTTTCGCAGTACTTGAACCTGGCGTTTAACGATTCATTATTATTGTTCTGACAGTCGAAAGCGAAGTTTCGACATCTACCATGCTGTGGTGAAAAATTCCATCCACCTGTTTTATCTTCTTACTCGTATCTATATAAATAGCCAAATATCCCTATTAGATGACGACAGCGCAATTTCTCAGTTCCACCTTCCGCCAATGAGTCCGCATACAACTAAACGAAGTCAGAGTTGAGCAACTCTGTATATTACATATAGCTGTATCAACCATGTATTTTCGGTAAAATGGCTATTACAACATGGTCGGCAGAGACGCGTAAATGTCACCTGTGTGTGAGTGTAGGCTATAGTGTGAGACGCGAGTGAGTTTAATGTAGGTACTATCCAAAATAAAACAATCATTTGAAATAATACATCATTTTATTTACCATTGAGGCATTTAATGTAAATAGTGGAAATATTTAATAAGTAACAGAAAGCTAAGCATTTTATAAAAATATATTTTATGGACCTAACAGGCATCGACAAGTTATAGTGATGTTTTTTTACACAATAATTTGCCCCATATCTTTATTCTTAGTGGTTCCAACATGTGTGATAGTATGGTAATACATTTAAAGTGATAACAACGTGAACATTGTACAATTTGAGTGATATTTTCTAACGGTGACGTAAATGGCATTATGTCAGATAACTTAAAAATGTTTTTTAAAAAGTACTGTCAATAGCCATCAAACAAATCAATTTCATGGCAATTTCGGCCGCTATTACCGGCACATACACTTACTTCAGCTTACGTCACTTCACATGACGATGACTATATTTTAAGACAATATTTTTGCGTTAAGCGCCTAATTATTACATTTATCATAAAAACATATTTACTACATGTACTAGGTAAAATTTATACGATGTTAAGTCACAGTTAGGAAATACAGAGTAGATTTATTCATTTACTTTCTCACATCTACTTATCGTCTATGTACTCAATATAAATAGTGATAAAATGTTAAAACGACGACACTCGAGTGACATAATCTTTTTGGAATGCAATATTAGGCACAAATAATGAAATGTGAATAAGTATAATTATTCGAACACTAAAAAAAGCCCTACAGTCTCAAATTACCACTTATCAGTTCAATTACCACGCCGAAATACTTTGATTTGTTACCCAAATAACGAAAAAGAATTGCTATCACAAGTTTGTACATTACATTAACAAGATACAAATGAAGCTGTGACAGAAATTTCAATTTTAATTTTTCCTCCGCTTAGGTATGTAGTTTATTTCGATTTGTACTGAAAAAAACAAAGGGCTTGGAAAGGTGCAGTGAAATTATCTTAATACAATAAAAAAAAACATATTAAAGGTATCTTGAAGCGAAACTCGACGAAACCTTATTAAAGTACTTCGAATGAACAACAGGTACTCTTAACATTATATTCTTTTTAAAGCGTAACATCGACATAAATTTAACCAAACATAAATGAGCTCATCTTTTATTTACTACAGGTTTTTTCTGCTAGTTGGCAATGACCTGAATAAAGTCTGACACCAATGTTCGTAATAAGAAATTCGAAGAGAAGAAATTACGAATTAGAAAAAAAAATACACATATTAGAGATTTCACCAGTATTTTGCTGAAAGGAGTGATGTTCCAGTGAAGTCGGCGTGGGGCGAGGTTGGGGCCGCATTAAGGCAAGGGTTTGTGTTCGGGGATGGTGGGGGACGTGGCGCCGCTGGCGGCGCGCGACGCGTCGCGCAGCGCCTCGTCGAAGCTCTGTGTGGAATTGGACCGGGAGGCTACTTTACCCTGTAATAATTAAATGTCGTGTTTTTAGTATCAAATATTTATTTTTAAACATAATTATACATAATATGTATTGCTCCCCGTAAGCTGTCTAGTGCTTAGAGGACTGATGTATAATATGGCTGACTATATAATATGGACTGATGTATATATAATATGGATGGCAATAAATGATCTGATTTGAAAGGCTACGTGCCTTAGTCCTTAGTCACCTATTATGACATCCACGGGAAGATCTGGAGTGGCCCAATCCTACAGATTTATTTTTCGAGTAACTTTAAAGATACCAGATATTGTCACGGTAGGTTTCCAATTAGACAACAGAGGACCGACGTGTTATGTGACGTCAACTGACAGGTAGGTACATAAATCAAACTAGACACTAATTTACCTAAAGAGATAGAAAACGAAGATTGTAAGTGATAAGGGACATGATAATTAGCGCTCTGCCTGTTTCTTCTCGCATCTAATACGCTTTTCTCTTGTATAAGGGAAACGAAGAATATAACAGTGTCTATAGTTTTCTTTGTATACAAAAAGAGCTTACCTTAACATTCTCATAGGCCGAGCCGACTCGCTCTTCGATGGAACGGAAGGACTCCGAGTTGCGCATCTGGCCGAGTTTGCTGGACACGCCGGCAGTGATGCCGCCCAGGATCGACGTGGTCTTCTCCGCAGTGGTTTTTATCACAGATTCAGTTTTTTGGTATCTACATAAAAAGATCCGCGTTTAAATTTTCTCTCCAAACGATGCTGTTGTCAAACGTCTGATGTGTTTGTCAACCAGATGCAATTTATTATCATGATGATATACAATCAATTAAATTAAATATTATACCTATCTACGGAAATAATAAATAGTATAGCATTATTGAAGTATAAAAAAATCTATCTTAGATATTACAAAGAACAAATAATATAACACTGGGAGAAACCAGTTTCAATTAGGTACATTCCGTATTCTGGATAGACAACATAGAAAATAATCCTTCGGGTTAGAACATAATTTACTTAAAGATATAGGGAATTTGCACACATTTTATATTACTTAAATCTAAATTTACATTAGAAAGATCTAACAGGTTTAGATTTATGTATTACACCACCGAAGCTTCGCCTTGATGGTCGGTTTCGCCGGCTTTATCATAACGTCATCATAGATAAACAAAAAAATGATATTTTTTTTCTATTTAAATCTTTGTGGCAATTTTTGGGTAAGGGTTACACGCAAAAGCAGTATGGCGTGCACATAAAAATCAAATTTAGTGATGTTGCGATAGTGATAGTTTATCGATAGTAGCGTGATACTAACTTTATGACTTCGAAAATCAGTCATACTATCGATAGTCCGGCATCTATAACTACAACACCACACAAGTAAAACAATCAATTCATAACAAATCTTGCATTCCCTCTCAAACCGTATTTTACGAAGACTATCGACGTCGTTTAACAAAATGGCTATGTCTATGACAGGCGGCTGTATGGGCTTAGATCCCTTTGCCTTTCCACATGGATAAACGAAACCAAAAATAAATATCTATGACAGAGATCTGATCCTTGTTTCTGAGGCAACCCGACGGCACTTTGTAAACAATGTTTTTTTAAATGTGTGATTAAATGTTGTAAAATACAAATAATACGATAAGAATTTAATGTGAAATGTAACACCATCTTTTTTGGAAGTTTGATGTCCCCGAATCTTTTTTACGGCTGAAAACTAAAGTACACGGTATAACAGCGTATGGTATACTCACCGCGTGAATACGCGGTCGACTTAGTCTAGCTAGGAATCCGAACTCATCGTAACATAACACTAGCTAAGTGTTCAAATAATCAAAATATTGAGATAGCAATAATTTAGGAAGTGTAATACCGGTGAAATTTAATTTCAATTCTTCCTTTATGAATTTATTTTTATCTCGATTCCACATTGTATTACTTTTTTGAGACTATTTTCGTTCGTATTTCCAATTGCAACGAATGTACTAAACTACTAATATCAATATCATCATCATATATAATAAAATCAATATATAATAAAATTGAAGAAACGCCAAATTTGTACATTGGATATATTTTTTAAATTCTTCATGCAAATAGATGGCAAAAGCTAGTTATGAATAAATAATAAAACCATCACCACTACGATACCAATAGGTATAACATTATAGATAGCAAACATACATAAATAGCTCGTTTGTTATTATTATGTACGCTTTCGATTAACACTGTGAGATCATGCTTCGAGACACAGTTGGCATTATAATTTCAAGCTTATTCGTATAGACTGACGGGGAAATCGAAAGAGATTTCAGTGATGTATATAGTTCTTCTACTTTCCCCAGAGCACATACTGGACATACATTTATTTATACTAAACACGTTCTGTGTGAATTTTGCTAGTGATTCCAAAATCTGTATGTACATATTACTGACAACAGAATACAGAGTTTTTCACTTGAATGTAAATTATGATTCATGCTTTATATATTGTATCATTTACTTGAAATATTAAATTAGATAAATAACCTTTATGTATGGCTCAGATAGTATTTAGAAATAAGAATAAAATGCAAGTAATTATTGATGTTTTCGATTAAGTTCTTATCACTATTTATATTAATTCCAATCCTCTCATATATAGCGAGTGATATTTACAAAATGCCATACTCACATTGGTGCTTCAGTCACAGCCTTTGTAAGATCAGCCACGCGTGTTTCTATCGTTTGATAGCTGTTGCATAATAAATCATATGTGAAATGAAAAGAAAAAATAACGCATCACCAATTCTACTGTAAATAAAGGCAGGCTCAGGCAGGAATCTATAAAGCGGGGTCACTACATAATGCAAAAGTGCGCCTCTACCACATGAACCTCAACAAGGATAAAATGTTTCTAGTTCTAACCCTCGAGAAAAAAATTGATATTTAACATTTTAAGGCTTTTACTTTTGTTGTTATTAATAAAATGATAATTATCAATTTCATATCATCACAATTATAATTAGTTTACTTACACTTGGCTTTCTTTCACGTTTTTCAGACCCTGATTGACATCTTCAGTTATTTCCTTCCACACGGTAATGCCAAGTTTCCGTTTTAGCTCGGAGCTCTGGCGGATCTGTCGATGAAAAATTGAAACTTTTCTTATTTTTTGTAAAAACAAAATTTACATTTCTAATAGGTAAAGGTGGCGAGGAAAAGAATGAACGAAAGGTAAATATGAAGTCATATGTGCGAATTATGTTTATCAATGTGAAAAACACATTATACAATGGATATTGTTATATGTTAAATATATTTGAATAAACTTGGATAAGTGTATAGAGTTGTACCAATGTTGCCCCTGACTAGCTTGCTTGTCTATATTAAAATAAAATGACTACCTAACCACATGTAAGTTGCGATAATGGCGCATTATTTAAATCTAGACAATTTTTATCAACTTAAAAAGTAGAAAATGTTAGTAAATAGGTTCAGTTTACAGATTCACATTTCACTATCGATCGATTGATTCGCCGTCACATATCTTGTGCTTGCTATGGCGTCACACTGCCGATAGTGAGATGTGAATTGCAGACCTACACTCTCTGAAAGGTGGAAACTATTGTCACCGAACTATCGATAGTTATTTTGGAGTAATATTATTGATAAAAAACAATAGTATCGATAGTTGCCTATCGAGTGGTAGCTCTAGTGGAAGCGCTACCTTGCTCTGAAGGACGGTCCGCAGCGTCGCGATTTCGTCCTCCACCCTGGCGAGCTCGCGACTCCACTCGGCGCGCAGCTGCTCGGCCTGCTCGGGCGTCAGCCCCGCCAGCTCGTCCACCACGTGCGGGTCGCCGGCCCCGCCGGGCCCGCCGGCCGCGGGCATGGCTTCCTCGGCTGATGACAAAAACGAAAAAAATCAGAAGGCCTACCACGTCTCGAATTTACCTGGGAATTTGCCAGGATGAGCTTTCGTGAAAAAATAGAATAGAAGACTAGGTAATCGTCAATCAAATAAATATTAAAACCGAGTAAAAGACCTTCAATCTTCCATATTGTCAGTTTCAATATTTACACAATTTGAATTTTATATTCGTAGTAGGTACTACGAATAGGATAGGAAGGTAACCTTTCTATCCAATCCGAACACAAACCGAGTGGTGAGCTCGTATTGAATAATTATATTTAATGAAAACTATAAATGAAAATAATACTATCCACAAGTAACATTCTTTATTTAACTTAGGATGATATAAATCCCTAATTGACTTCAAAAATTTACATTTAACTAAGTCTACTGACGACTTCACAAGCGCATGTGATGCAGAAGCAGCGCAACAAACTTCACCGCAGACCCTTCTCCAAAGACGTCAAGAACAGATTTTGAATTTTGTTAATTACTTAGGTAGTAGGTAAAGCTAGGCTAATCTGCCCGAGCCTAGAGAAAGGCGCCATGTCATTTTAATCTTTAACCCCTTGACGTCAGGATTTGTTTATGGCATCGTAGCAACCAAACGGCAAAACCGATTTAGATTTAGTTTTTATTTTATTTGAGAGATAATATAATCGAGAATGTAATGATACATTTGGAAAATGTGCGTTTAACAGTTTGGAAAACGTCAGTTCTTTTCTAGCAGATGATATGATGCCAACGACTTCCGAGAGGAGTATTCTACCTAAAGAGTACCTACTCTCCGTGTATTCTTACTCGCTTTTTTTAAACTCACCTCCAAGTGTGATACCTAAAAACTTTTTGTAATTCGTGTGACTTGATACTTTGGCAAGATAAGGCTTTGATAGATCTTGGAACGTGACTCTGACTTCGCGCATTTTTTTTCTAAATATACGCAATCGTCGCCGGCGATTGTCCATATAGAATTCTGTCTCAATGCAGAGCGCAGCGTCAGCGAGGTCCGGCAGCGCGCGCCAGTCGGCGTCCGCGTCGTCGTGGGGCCAGCTGGTCAGCTCCTCGGCCTCGTCCAGCTCGTCCACTGCAACGTCGAAGCTCGGCGTCGAGTCGTCGTCCGGTGGCACGAAGTACGGATCTTCCATGTACTCCAAGCTCGTCGGCTCCATACCCCCGCCGCCACTCGACGTCTCATCACTAGCCATTCCTCTTACCACTATCTGCCTCTTCCGCGGCAATATAACATATTTTAATTTTCACCAGACTTATCCGATTGGATTCTCCTTGGTTACACACGACTTTATAATGTTTTATGCACATTTGAGGCAATATCAAGATCACAGAACGTAAATGTGTATTTATTGCATGATAAATAGTAAGAAGCTAGCACGGCATTATAAACATTACGTGCTTTTAGCGACACAAGAACACAAACGACAGCAATACATGCGCGGCCTGCGCGCAATAAGTCCGCTTCTTCCGCCACGTCTGGCTCAGACCAGTACACCCGCCCGCGCCCGTCTCGCGCCGCTGCCCGAGTACTCGTGTTTGCCACTTTCACCAGCAACCATGCGAGTTCCGTAATTTAGCAATTTTTTTATATGATCTTGACCTCTAAAATCATTACTATAAAATCTGCAAATTGCTACAGAAACGTGGACAGTAATTATAAAAATGGAAACGCATTTGAAAACATGTAGAGCTTACAAATAAATCTAAGCAGGTACAGGTTTTTATTCGAGCGACGACGAACAAAATAACATTCAGTGAGCTCACCTTGTACGGCCAAAGTTTATTGACAGTGCCCGCAGCACCAGGCATGCGAGCGCGGGGATTTGATCGCCAACAGACGAGTTACGTTGCGTTGCGTCATTGAATTGTCGAAACTCAACAAAAAACCACAAGATTGCACGACTGATATCTATGAGTCATTACTTGCTGCTGCTTTAGAGAAACTTTTACGAAGCAACATTTTATAAGGACGCGCTTGCGCTCTTGTAAAAACTCTTTAGTGTCGAATGAAGTTGAATAGCTAACTCATCAAGAAGGTACCTACCTATGTAGGTATTTCGCAATCTCAATCATCAAATTTGTTTAGCCGAATAAAGGTTTTCTTTCGTTGTTTCTTACAAAAATCTTATTAATTATTAATAATAAAGTTTATTTATGTCAACAGATGTCATTTAGTAGGTATTTTTCCCCTTCCCCTTCACTTTTTTATTTGATAATGTCTGTTGTATTCACATTGTGCTATAGGCACTTAGGCACATATTGGCATCGTTCACTGACCGTTATATCTTAGCAATGCCATTTCGTTTCCGAAATATCATAAAACTTGTACGCATCTTGTCTTGATTTAGTAATAAATGTAGGTATTTATGCAATAATCGTTATTATTATGCATATTACTGCTGAGCTGTATGTTGCGACGCCACCAGGAACTACATTCAACTGAAGAGCCAGTGTTCTTTAGGTTTGTTAAACGAATTCAAGTGAACCAGAATAGGAATTATGCACATATTTTTCCTTCATTAATGAACAAATTACTTATAAATAAGATTTATCTTCTTAAATAAAATAAGTTTAAAGATAATCGAGATATACTTACCTAGGTAAGTACATATATCTCGGTTATCTTAGTATCGAGTTCCCGTTAGGTCCCGATAGAGATCCGACATAGGTATTGTCATGATTATGAAATTATGAAATATGTCGCTATCTGACACTTCCGCCATACATGTAACAAGCTAAACTCGGTTTTGCAAAAAGATTTCAGCACATTGTACATCCATACTAATATGTGAAATTAAATTACATAAGAAAATGTGGTTGTCTTTAAGTTTTCCGGGATGAAATTCCGGTATGTTTTTCTCCGTAGGTACTTCAAACTCTTAGATTATTAAAAACTACATGTACTTACCTATGCTAAATTTCAATGAGATCTGTAAAGTAGATAAAGCGTGAAGAGGTAACAAACAAACTACTTTCGCATTTATATTATAATATTAGTTGGAATTAATTAATAGTAATTTATTTCATAATTGTGACATTTGTTTTTTTGGTACTTTATTTGACTATAATTTTATTTAATTATATCCACATAATCCATATAAATAAATAAAATAAAATTGTCTGTAATTTCAAATTAACTGCATTTTTTAAATTGCATATTATTAATAACCCGTTTCGGTTTCCACCATCAGTCCCCTGAACCTATTTTGCTTGGTTACTATATCCTAACTAATGCGAAAGTAAGATCACAGTTTTATTTGTTTGTTATCTCTTCACAAGTCAACCAATTTTCTTGAAATTTTTCATACATATAGTTTGAAGTACAGAGAAGGACATATACCTTACATCTCGGAAAAAGAACCACTCCCTTGGGAAATCACGCAGACGAAACCATATAAACCAGGGTGATTTATATAAATAACTAGCTTTTGGTTGACCATCCAAATCTCTAAAACCATTATTCAGACTATGCAATAATTACAAACATATCACATGGAGGGATGTATGCTACATGCATAACAATTTACAACATTCTAGAATTAATAGTATTTTTGGTCATTCAAGACGAAACTATACCTAAGGTTTTTTTGTATTCCGCTGATAGTATAGTTGAAACCCCCTTATGGCATTTTGAATGAGTGGGTGCAAGTGTGCAACTGAATATATCCTCGTAACTTTTAAACCTCGCATTAAATTCAAATACTTTAAAAGCAAAAATAAATATTGTGGCTTGTGTATTTTGATAAGGTTTAATAATTGCATTGTATTTAACTGGAGATATTTCTCCAGTTAAACATCACCTAATGACTTTAATTTTTAAAGCATAAAAGTAGTTTTATGTTTGAAATAAATTTATTGCATAATAAAACACAAAGACATAGAAACATAAAAAGCACTAGCAATGGCGGACTTATCCCATGGAGGAATCTCTTCCAGTCAACCGGCAACTGAGTTCAGTAGTTCCAAAGATTACCCCCTTGTAACTTTTGATATAAAACTTTGGAATTTTTAATTTATTATGTTTTGGAACTTTAGTTACAGAAGTGATTATTCTAGCTTCCTCAAACATATCGCACAACTGCAACTCAAGTATTAGGTATTAATAGTATTAGGTTTACATGTAAGTACTTATTTATTTTTAAATATTCTATTGTTGAGATGTTGTACCAGCATTGCCAGACATCCAAATATTGGTGGAACATCCCAAAATACTTGTTGTAAGTAGGTACCATTGTGGTGGTAATGTATTTTCCAAACTTTGTATTATTGTAGTATTTATCAATGTATATTGTAAAAACGTGTTCTAACTTATAATGGGATATTACTGCAATATATCCCTCATACTTTGCCAGTCTTTGAAGGATTATTAGATTACTTTTTCAGAATAATTCTATTTTTAATCGGTTCGAAATTATACCTATCAATATATAGATATGTATCTATTGATAGCCAAGCTAAAGATAGGTATAATTTATGAATCAGTATAGTGGTCTTGATGTGTCAGTTATCTATGGAACGAATTCGAGTAGGTAGTAAGTCCACAGTTATCTACGAATGAAAAAACATTAATTTAGACAAGTTGAAAGGATTCATTAGGTAATTGGTTAGACGAAAAAACATATGTATATATTATTACAGTCAAATACTGCACAACAAAACCACTTTACGAAGTAGACAAGTGAGCAATCAGTTGCCGAATATCAAAACATTGTGTATTTTAGTAGGATAGTATCTTACCAGTTTGAATGTTGCTCATTGTAGATGATTAAGAAATACTCAGTCTTGGGCTTGTAAAAATATTTCACAATGTAGTCTACAGTTCCTTTCGTTTACAAAAATATGTGTACAGACAGCTACAGTAGGTACCTACCTAAACTAAACTACGTAAAATGAATGAGTCAATGAGTGACAGTGACGGACGACAAAAATATTTTTTCAATAAAATGAATGAAAGGATTAGTGTTCTATATAGCATGTATATAGATAGGTCATTATTGAAAGAATATCGATAATATCTATAGAATATAGATATTACAAACACAATTAAAACTAAAGCCGACGGGCTAGCGCATTAAGTACTGCTGGATTGGAGAGGCCATAGCTAGGCTTACCTCTTTATGAAATAAAAAGCGAAATACGTAAGTCATCCCGCCATCACGTGTAATAAAACTAGGCGAATTTGGATTCCTACCGGACTAAGTCGAAAAAATATGTATCTATTTTTATTCAATTTTTAAAATATGGCTTATGGTGAAATACAAAATATATAAATCTGTTGTCCAGTTCAAGGTCAACTACTGATATCGATGTAGATTTTTCGGCAACACTAGATAGAATGAATTATTTGAAGTTATGTGAAAATGGCTTTCATGCAATGCAATGTTGAATGAAAACTAAAGTGACGACAGATAGCTTCGTTTAAAATAGCTAAACCTAAGAGTAAATTAATTTTAGATGTGCGTTTACATCTAAAATTATCCCATCCCGCGCGGGGCTCTTCTAAATCTATGAGGCAGAGCGCTGATATTTTTTCGGTCCCTCATCAGTAGATTGGGCCGGGAAAATGTAGTTTCGCTAGTTCGCCATCTATAAAGTTTGATGTTTGTCATAAAGCAAGCTTCATTCCATATTGTTCATAAACATATTAAAGCATACTTCAAGCGAAAGTATATTTTGTCTCTTTTTGTAAAGTGTGTTTTAACCATGGATTTAGTAAGTACTCCGTGTACCTACTAATTCCGTGGTTTTAACTTTTTCTATAAACAATAACACAAGTGGGATAAAAGATCAGAGCGCTAATCTCTCATATCTAACATACATTTTTCTTTCTTTTATGATCGAAACTAAAGATGTGATGAAATATATAGTTTTCTTTGTCTGCAACTCCCTCCACGCAAGTCTAATCACCGGACGCAGCGATGTAGTCAATGCAGTTTAGCCCTTAGAGAATAGATGAGTTCAGCCGAGCCGTGCCTTGAGCCGTACCATAGACATTTTGTTGGCTTCTGCAGCGTTTGCTTGTACGTCACTGTCATTATAGTAGTAGCAGTACTTGATTGTCAAAAAAATTCATCATCATCGTATTTTCTGCTGGCTGAGCTGAATGATCATTAATTATCCCAAGTTCGTCCTTTCTTCTCTTGCTTGTTTCAATTGTTGATTTAATAGACTGACAAAAGGTACATTTTTACTCATATTTTATCGGCTCTTATCTTTTACGTATACATAGTAATAATTATTATTATCTATTTCAGCTTTCAGCATCATGTCTGCCACTGCACTATTCGGTAACACTTCAGCCCTTGGAGGCAGTTCTGGAGGAAATAAACACATAGTAGAGTTTCGTGCAGGAAGAATGACTCTTAAGGGTAGAATGGTTCACCCTGACAAAAGAAAGGGCCTGCTTTACGTTTATCAAGGAGAGGACTCTTTGATGCATTTTTGTTGGAAGGATCGAACTACGGGAGAAGTCGAGGATGATTTACTAATATTTCCAGATGATTGCGAGTTTGTTCGTGTTAATGAGTGCACCACTGGTCGAGTCTATGTGTTAAAGTTCAAATCTTTTGCTAAGAAGTACTTCTTTTGGATGCAGGTTTGTAGATTTTAAATGTTTAAGGAATTAGTTATCATTATAATGTTACAAGAAAGCATAGTATGATATAAAGAATGTAAGTATGGCTATTAGGTTGAAGATAAAATAAATTTTGCAGGAGCCTAAAACAGATAAAGATGATGAGTACTGCCGTCGCATTAATGAAGCATTGAACAATCCTCCTACGTCTGGAGGACGTGGTGGAGGTGGAAGTGGCACTCAAGATGGAGAACTTCAAAATATACTTAACAACATGTCGCAACAACAACTAATGCAACTCTTTGGGGGAGTTGGACAAATGGGTGGTTTATCCTCACTTCTTGGTACAATGGGGTAATTTCTTACTTGTAACCTTTATTTTATGTTAAATAGGTGGCACCACAATAAAAACAACACATGTATTTACTTTGTAAGCAAAATTATTCTGATTTCAAGTCATAGATTGTTGTCTCTACACTGACTGTAGCCAAAAGTAAAATGCACATTGTTTTTGCTTTATGTCAATTATATTGGATTTGACAGGGTGACTTTGGATTGGACAGGAAAGCTCAAGGTGGTCAGGAAAAGTCAGTAAAACTGAGAGGCTACCTGTGATATCAGGGAAAATTGTAATGTAATCAAGTTAGCTCTCTGTTCTCATTGTAAAAATGAAGTTGTTGAAATTTAATAATAGAAGTTTAAAAACATGTGACGACATTGGTATTTACATGAAAGGAAGCAATGTCAGACCAAGTGCGTCATATGTCCCTAATAGGCTTGTGCTGGAATATAGGTAGGTATTGGATAGCCAATTATTAATACTAAAGTTGGATGGTTTTTGCGTCAACTTTTTCGTATTTCATACATCAATTTCAACATACATATTTGCTGAATATTTGTAAGCAAAAACAAGGAAATTAAAAATATTACAGGGAAAATTATCAGTTTAGTATTTTCCTCACTTATAAAATTATCAGTTCAGTATTTTCCCAGGTAATTTTTTTCTTTTTTGTTAATCTATGGTTTTCTCAGTCAACATTAGTTATCCTAAATGTATAGGATCAATTTATTTTTACAAGCTTTAGTAGTTAGAATTAATAGTTAAGACCATGAAGCTTAGTTAGACCATGACTAATAGATGTATTTAAATAAAATTTCAGAAATAACAGCAGCAGCAGTGCTAACACCAGCTCTACCCGTCCCAACGCCGGCAGCAACAGCAGCTCGCGCGGCGGCAGCGCCCCGCGCACCACCGAGTCCACTGCGGCCCGCACTCCACTGCGCGCCCGGGACACCCCAGCTCCGACGGCTACGCCCCCAAACACTGCCACCACGACTCAGCCTCGAAGTGAGTACCTATATGTTTAAAGTTTAAATAGGCATGTGGTTCCGCCCTAGAATAGAACCACTGCATATCCTCCGGTGAATGTCGCATGCGGTGACAAAGGGACACATCGTTTAAGAAGCTGATAAGCACCAAATGCATTCCCAAGGAGGGTCGACGTCAGGCAGGCTGCTGGTTGTAAAATCACAGCCAAATCTAAAAAACCATAAGATTATATTTAAGCAACCAGGAACATGGGAAGATGAGAGAGAAAGAGAGTCAAAATAGGTCTCTTTGTAATCCCAATGGTTCAACAATTGATTTCAAAAATACTTATACTTGAATTAACAAGACACTGCTATGTTTAATGTGAACCTATGTTATTATATCGTGTTATTTAACTGTATCTTCAACTAATATTTTCATATAATTTTAGCTACAGGATTTTTGTAGATTACAAAATAATTGAAGCAATCTTTTTAAAACTAAGAATTAGCATAGTCAGTTCATTTTAAGTAGTTAATTTATTTAACACAGCCATTATAATTCATAGTTGCCATAATCCATTAATTTAACTAGGTGAATATAATATTTTTGATTCAGAGGGTGTGAGTTTCCAGCTCGAGGGCGGCATATTTATAGGCTTTGTAATCAATCACATAATTGATGAGTATTTCAGGTGGCACTTTTGAAAACTAGGCCAGTCTCTAGTAGGCGGTAATCATTCAAACCACTTCAGAGGCCACACGGCGGTTTCGATACTGCATCGGGGACATTTAGCTAGGGTCAGTTAGCTCAACCAGTATAACTAGAATAATGTCGAATAGGTGGGCAAATATTTTTATCGGATTTGCAACGCTACTTCTCGGGGCTCGGCACCGCGCCTCCAGAAGGCCCGGGCACGCGATCGGAGCCCGAGCGCGTGGAGCTGGCGGCGGCGCTGGCGGCGCCCGACGCTGTGGCGGCCGCGGCCGCGCACGCGCCGCGCCTGCAGCCGCACCTGCCGCCCGCGCCGCAAGGACAAGCACAAGACGATGTAAGGACCACCCTGCTCTCTCCGCAATTCGCTCAGGTGAACCCTTACGTATTGCGCACCCGCTTCTCGCCAAACCTCGATGTATACCGTATACCCCGCTTGGGCTTGACGCACTTTGTATGTCACTGTGCCGAATGACTGGATCCTATTCAAAGAGGATCTAAATTCTAAAGCCCGTGCAAAGTGACATTGTAGTTATTATTTAGCCTTGTACATTTCTTTTTGTTCACAAACATAATAGTTGACAACATCTTGAATATCCCTTGAATATATATATTTCGATTTGTTAAGGGTTTTGAAAAATAACATGTTTAATGAAATACATAATATACTTACTTTTCCAATTCGAAAAAACTTTACAAGTTTTATGAAGACAAGAAGCGTTTGACCGTAGGTCGAATTTCGATTGAAATCGAAGCCAATTATTCTGCTATCTAATATAGACACAAACCTTTACTTGGCATTAATCGTTAATGTCAAGATTGCGGGAACTCTTTAGATTTTCAACTTAGTTTAAAAGATTTTTAAAGTATTGACTTTAAAAATATTTTAAGCTGGTCACGCCATTCGAAATATCAATATGGCGGGATACCGCTATTACCAGAGACCTATTCTTTAAAATAACTATTTAAAGTAACTCTATATTTTAATACTATTGACAAACTATATAGAAAAACATTGTCAAACTTGTACAGTTTTTTATTAGTTATCCATGCTGCAACACTAATTTAAAAAATACGAAATAATATATACTAGAATGACTACATAGTTCTCATTCCAATTGATGTATCATGTATGTCTCGTTGCTGCGTAGTTATATTTCTTGCTATTTGTTGCACTCAAAATCTTATGCCGGCTATACACTCTCGGCTAACAGGCCGTAAAACTAATTTTGGCAGATTCGACGTACATTGCTGGTTTTTCCTTGCGGTAAATAAAAGTTCTCATACAAACTGCGCAATGTTCGTGCATTCGCGTCGGCACCTCTCCGACTTCGGTGATAGTGTGTAGCGTGCATTAGATATTCAGCTTGTCATGGTGCCTATAAATCTTAAGAGTACACGAGCCACCATATATTTTGCAAAATAGTAGGTGACTTAATCTAGCTTCGCCACATTTCTACTGCCTGTTATGGCAGGTATCCCATCCACATGCCATACCATCGACATGACAGGTGTTGTTCTTCGCTGTTTAGTGTGGTTACTGTCTTCCGTGAATTCAGATGTTAACAGAATCCACGAACGACAGAAATCATCCATTTAGGCTTGCGGTTGCGGGTGTGCAGTAACGATTGATAACGAAGCGAAGCTTATTAGTAGTATGTGTTTTTTTTTCTAAAATAACCGACTTCAAATTTAGTATCACAACAATCACCATTGTTCAGATGAGCCCGAAACACGTTTGTGATTCCAAATACGCTTGCGATTTATAAATATAGCAAGCGCAAGAGAAGTTTCTTTTCTTCCTTAATTTTCTTTGCCTATCCTCTTCCTGTGTATCCATTCTTTTTGACTTATTATCCTTGTGAAATGCTTTTTATTTTTATCTTTTGGACCCACTTGCATGATTTTCTAACTGAATAATTTTGCACGTTTTTGTTCCTGTCATAGAATAAGTCGTGTGTATGGCGTGTCTACAGCACATAATGTGGAATAATGTATTTTTATTTTAAATGATGTGGTCTACAAGTATACGTCATACACCCAACGTATTCCTGCTTCTGTCAAGTAAAGAAATCTGACGATCTGAGTCGTCAGTGTACAGCAGACACAACTTACATTGTCTGGAGTAGCCAATGAAACTGGTTTGTTGCTAAAAAATGGAGAGGTATAAGTCATAAAATAGGATAAAGATACTATACTATGATAATAGTTTCTCATAAGCAATAATAGGATGAACCAATTCCATTCAAATGTTACAAAATAAATTTAATTTTGAAGTCGGTTCTTCCATATGTATTTATGCGTCCACGTTATTTTTTTGCATGGCATTGTGTTGTACTTCCTAAAAGTCACTAACAAAATTGATATGTTTGGATATTTTCTATACTTTTATGGGGGTAAGTGGTGGCAAAATCTCGAACACTAAAGTAATGATTAAATATTAAATCCAACATAAAAACAGTAAAGGCTTCAAAAATGCTTTTTGTTATAATTTTTTTTATACATCAATGGAATAATTAAAACTGGTTCTTCCCTGACTTAATCATGCTTTCACTAGCTTAATTCATCATTTTAAAATATATTTATCCTATTTTATGATTAATTCTTAAATTCCAGGCAGCAAACCAGTTTTCATCTGCTCTAACTTCTGGGCAGATAGGTCCAGTTATATCACAGTTCGGGCTGGCTCCCGAAGTTGTGTCTGCTGCTAACACAGGTGACATGAATGCCTTCTTTAAGGCCCTGGAGAATACATCGGCTGCAGAGGAAAAGTCTGACGGGGATGAAAATAAGAAAAAGGATGAGAACCCCAAAGACGAAAAGAGAGATAAGAAAGACGGTGACGCTGGAATGTCTTTGGATTAATAGCAATTTTATTGTTTTCCGTTGTAACTTTGTAACAGTTACGTATAAACTTATAATTAATATTCATAATAATTGGTAAATGTTTGAATAAAAATATTTTTTTGCAATCTGATGTCATGACGGAATGCACGAATGTATTTGTAGAAGTAATTGAAATGTATAAATTGAATGTTCATTCATGAATAAATTAGTATTTGCTGCAGATATTGTTTTTTCTTCTTTATATCTATATATGTTTAGAGATCTTTTGATTTTGCTTATAACAGAACAATCAAGCTGTCTATGACCCATAAAGGTTGAGGGTGAAAACGTGATAAAACCATCACAAAGTTTTAAACAGCCAAACAGCTTAAACATTATTTTTGCGTCGATGTAATAAAACTTGCCTATAAAACCTAAGTTAGTTCTGTAATATATTAAATATAATTAATGAAAATTCAAACAGTGTGAAATTTCGATATGCGGGGGCAGGCACGTTTTCTTAAATTTTTGTAAAATTGGTTATTTAAAACTGTTAAAAGCTTTTACTTAGTTAAACAAATGTATTCACCGTTAAACGGATACACATCAAGTTTTGCAAATAGATGTAGGTACCTACCTACCCAAACCAATGACCGCAGAGCATCCAATGCTCCCTTTGCAGGTATCGGACCAGCGAGCGGCGGGACGGAGGGAGGGGATGATCGAATCAAAGCCTGTTTTACGTTGAAGTGTTAACACTGGCGACTACAATAGATCTAATTTTTTAGCCAAATTCGACCAAAGCGGCTCAGCATGTTCCATTCTATGCTTTGAATCCAAAGTGATCCTTTTCGATTAATATCCTATTCAGTTAGTAACTAAACACTCGTCTATCCCACTAGTTCAATAATTCTTAATTAGCTTCGTAATTAGAAAACTAGGTTCTGGAAACTTTTAGTTTCTATTTTATAGAAACCGCCATTCATTTCATTCGAAATCTTCAAGTTATAAATCATTAGGTACCTACTTACCTACCCGAATTTAGGTTACTAGCAAGCGACGCGACGTGATGTAATAGCAAAGTAGTCATCACATCACAAAATACATATGTCATGTTGTCGGCTGCAATCTTGCAAATTGTATGTCAAGTATACACATAGCTGTAAATGTGATTATTTCTCAGTCGTGTTTACTATATCATATATCGAGTAGAAATGAAAAGGACAACGAGGTGATATTATTTTAATTCCAATGCGCGGCAAATTGTCGACGTGTCGACATCACTGCAGTAGACGATTGGTAGGTATGGGTAGCGTAGGCAGATTTGCGACAGCAAGGAAAGGCACGGGTGCGCGGTGACCTCGAGAGCGGTGACGGCGCGGGGAGAGCCGCGGTGTGCGGGTAGCGCGGGGCGTTGGGGAATCCTTCTGGCGCCAGACCGGCATCGGCGTCTGCCCGCGCCCCGCTGCCCTCCGCCCGCGATCGCACCGGCCAACTCGAAATAGATGCACGGTGATTTACGCCTCGGGCGTATGAGTAAATATGTTGCTTGCCTGCCTGCCTTGGCACGTCCGCCCGCCCCCGCCGCATGCCGATCTCCATGCCATCTCACACCACACCTTCGACGCAATCCTACGACTGTCACATTTGATGATGATGTGAACACAGAAGCCCGTGTTGGTTATTGACTACGCGACACTGGCCTGACTAAGTTGGTATATCTTTGATTTATCCATGACTATTGAACATTACTATACTTATCTGAGATAGTACATACGTTTCTGATAGGTAGTTAGTCTGTAATTTTATGCATTGAAAAGAGAAAAAGAAATAGGTACCTAAATACCTTTATTGCATAGGTACCTATGCAATAAAGATATTTATGTACCTGTCAATTATATATATAATTGACTATCTAGCCTACGTACGGAACTCGATACGCCATCAGATTTTACGTTACGATTTGTAGTTAGTCTATTCTATCTAGTTAATTATTTGTCATTAAGTCTTATATCTTGTATTCTAGTGAAATTGCTATACAAATAATAAATCAAAAATAAGCCGCTGCTTCTATATGAATTTAGTGCCCCGCACTATTTAAAGCTGATACGGAATGGAATAAACGAACAAGTAGGTATTTATAAACCAACTTGTTTTTAATGCACACCACTTTCAAAATGATTATGTATTTATTACAGTATTCCTCATCTCGTAAGGAGGCTCTTGGAGAAATGTTGTTATCAACATATAGCTTGACAATTGAAGTACCTATGCGAGATACAGACAGGAAATAATTGCAGTGCAGCTACGTGAGAGTAATCATCAATTCTCATTCAGTCGTGATCTCTCATTAGTGCGCGGCAGAGCGGCGTCGTCGTCGGAAACAAAAAGCGTGTCGGACCGGTCTCACAGGTTCCATGCACAGCCTCCCTTACCATGCACTTGCAATCCTTCCCATTCATCATGGTCGCAAAACCAGCAGAACTGCCCCGGAATCCCAATCTATATTTTTCGTTCCTGTGAAATCATTTAGTCACTGGCTCATGTAATTGATAATATTTTCAATCACTTTTGATCTGGTTGGTTATTATTGAGATGTGCAAAGTAGGAAGTGAGAATATTATAATTTTATTTCCTCCGAATCACACGTTGTTTGATCTTTATACTCAGTCACTATTTATGTGCTGTTCCTCGCTGATTCATCTACCAATTGAATAGAAACATTTGATATCAATGGGCACTGCTGCGAGTACAAACATCCTTCAAACTTAGCCCATTATAGATCTGAGTCCTAAATCAAAATATTCTATGAATCTTTCTCATCACAAAATAACCTGGTCGAGACATTAAAAAGAATATTATAATGGTTGCTTTTAATTTTAACGCGGTCTTGGTGTTTACAAACTATTCAGTTACCTAATTGAAATTTTAGTCAACGTAAACTAATACCTATTATAAAAATGTGAAAGTGTGTTTGTCCTTCTTTCACGATAAAATGGGACGATCTGCTTTGTCGAATTCTTTCTTATACAAGTTATTAGACCTGGCTCTAGGCAAGCAGATGTTACCGTAAGTAATTGTTTAGCTCCCAATGTTTTACTTAAGGTTAATTGTTTTATAATGCACTTTGGAACCTGGCAAACTTTCTTGGCCGCTATAAATAACAATGTGTATTACACCGGACGTTAGTACAGCCGCCAGTTGTCTTGGGCAGGTGCACGGTGCCTTCCCGAACTTACTGGTTTAGTAACTTCTGCAAACCACATGCACTAATATAGTGTCTTGTTCGGTCGGAAAGTCTGTTAATCGCTGTTAAATTTAATTCTGTTAGGGTCATTTGGCATTGTATTATTAGTAACCTCAGAGACACTTACATAAATTAACGGCAAGAATGTATTAGTTGGTGTTACACTTACCGGTAAAGTACATTCTAATAGGTCATTTGCATTATAATGATGTTACATATTTTATAATTAACTTGGTGGTATTTGGAAGTTATTGTTTTGAAAATATTCAAAACAATAACTACCTAACAATTTTATGAGAATGTCAACAGAACAGTAATAGTACTCAATAGAATAATATGTTTTATTTGGTTCACCGTTGGTCACTACAATCTTACATTCATAAAACTCGTTTTACTACCTAATTAATATTTTATAATGCACTAATTTGAGACAATTTAGGAGAATTCATAGAAAAAAGCATACTCTTTGGAGTAAATACTTATCTTGTGGTGATAAAGAGCACCATTGATATTTTCATAAAACCATGCCATGGACTTTGTATACACTTTATAGTGTAATCGCAGGACTCACCATGTTTCCTAGATAATCTTAGGTCTGCTAACTAAGTACACATCAATAGGTTATATTAAAAAAAAAAAAAAAAACATTTTATAAATTTGATTTGCTACCGGCCTTTTGATATAAAACGGTTAGTTATGAAATTTTTAACGTATCTAGTAAGTCGACATTTGAACAAAACATCGCCCCATCGTTGTTAAAATAACTCAAATAATAGTTAAAGGCAAATTGAGGAACGTTCCTGGAAATATTGTAATGGTAAATGTGAAAAAGCTTGACGCGACTCGACTGACGGGTAACGGCGCGTGCTTGGACGTATTCCGAGAATCCTACACACCCGACAACAACAGCTAATAAGCAACCGTGCTCGACGCCGCGCCGCCGTAGTTATAACAATTTGAACTTTACAGAACTCCAAAAAAGAAGATAGAGCAAATTATGGACAGAGAAAAAAACCTGTTTCGCCGGTGGTGTGTAAAATAAAACATTCGGTAACCCTTAACTGGCTTTTACGTATTTTTTGCCACAATATATCAGGAACTCATTATTTTGCTTCTAATAATAAGTGTCTTTGTTGTAGTGGCTATTATACAATGTCAATTTAATAGAGATGATATGCAATTTTCTTTGTAACTAAAGTTAATTATTATATTATTATATTAAAAAAATGTTTATTTTATTTATGTAATGTAGTTTATTTATACAAATATGACGTAAACTATATTTTTAGCATGACAAACTTCGTGTACAGTGCTACCTACTGGCAGGCATAAACATTTAAAATAGTAATATACATGTATTTATGTATTAAATTTATTACGTATGTATACGATCATGTAGGTATATTAGCGTCTTGGAAAAGAGCCAAAACACTTTTTGTTGGCTGATCAAAGTGGTTGTCTATGAAGATTTTAGTATTTAAAAAAAAAACTAAATTTCTACTGTTTTGCCATTTTCAATTAGGACTTCCTTTAAGTTTTCTGATACCGTTATAACTGAAAATGTATTATAGATAGGTAAACTTTCGAATCGGAAACTGTGATTTCAATATGATTGATTGGGAAAAATATGCAACAATATTTAAAGCATATTCGTATCGCGAAAAGTAGGTAAGCTATGAGCGGTGTATCTTAATTTAGTGTTAATATTTATCTGAAATACTAGATATTATACTGTAGAATACATATTATACACATTCACAAACAATGCGTGAAAGGCGTGGCATCAACCAATCGTGTGCGTTACTCCAGCTAGAAAGTATCTCCTACAGAAATATGAATAGAACCTATAATTAGTGCCTAATCAGCTATGTATGTGCCCGGCATAAAACATTTGTGCCTGTCGTAGTTTTTTTTTTTATGGAAAAAGAAAACGCAGCGCCTAAATGAGAAAACGCACAAGTCCACTGAAAACTATATTCGATCTTTCTTGGTGCCATATATATTCATAAAAAGTTTTAAATGTGTAGGTACATCCGTTATTGAATTGTAGTACTAAAAGTCTAAACGGCGCTATCATTAGTTTGACGTCAACATACAAGAAATTGAGTTAACCCAAAACGTGCTGGTGTGAACCAAAAGTTAGTGCCTATAGTCAAATAAGTCAGTGAAAAATATCAGCTTAAAATGTTTTGTATGTAAAAAGATAATAAAGAAAACGAAACATGCAAATAACTTATCCGACCAAATTCGAATGGCTACGAAAAGGCGGCGGTTTCATACATATCGATCGCCTTCTTAACTTTAGTCCTGTACCAGATGAAACGTGTTGAACAGAAGTACACTATAGTAGAAAACGGACAAATAAAAAAATATGAACTTGTTATTGAATTATATTTTGGTGAATTTTCACATACTTATACAAACATAAGTAAACGTTAGGTAATAGTACAAACATCCAGACATTGTATGTACTTATTTTTTTATTACGATGTAACTAGGCTGTGTATAAAGGGACGTCACTAGGATTTTCAGAATTTATTTAATAAATATACAAATAAATTATAAAACTATTTGTGATCGAGAACGTATCGGTAATTTTATCAGTGATTTCTAAAAATCAAAATTAAGAGAATAAAAATAATTGTTTCCTCATCAAGTATGTAGCTCTTATATTTGATATGTTTGAGAGGTGAATTTAATTTGTAATTACACAAATTTAATTCAATAACAAGTTAATACCAAAATATAATTCAATACCAAAATATAATTCAATAACAAGTTCATATTTTTTTATTTGTCCGTTTTCTACTATAGTGTACTTCTGTTCAACACGTTTCATCTGGTACAGGACTAAAGTTAAGAAGGCGATCGATATGTATGAAACCGCCGCCTTTTCGTAGCCATTCGAATTTGGTCGGATAAGTTATTTGCATGTTTCGTTTTCTTTATTATCTTTTTACATACAAAACATTTTAAGCTGATATTTTTCACTGACTTATTTGACTATAGGCACTAACTTTTGGTTCACACCAGCACGTTTTGGGTTAACTCAATTTCTTGTATGTTGACGTCAAACTAATGATAGCGCCGTTTAGACTTTTAGTACTACAATTCAATAACGGATGTACCTACACATTTAAAACTTTTTATGAATATATATGGCACCAAGAAAGATCGAATATAGTTTTCAGTGGACTTGTGCGTTTTCTCATTTAGGCGCTGCGTTTTCTTTTTCCATAAAAAAAAAAACTACGACAGGCACAAATGTTTTATGCCGGGCACATACATAGCTGATTAGGCACTAATTATAGGTTCTATTCATATTTCTGTAGGAGATACTTTCTAGCTGGAGTAACGCACACGATTGGTTGATGCCACGCCTTTCACGCATTGTTTGTGAATGTGTATAATATGTATTCTACAGTATAATATCTAGTATTTCAGATAAATATTACCTAACACTAAATTAAGATACACCGCTCATAGCTTACCTACTTTTCGCGATACGAATATGCTTTAAATATTGTTGCATATTTTTCCCAATCAATCATATTGAAATCACAGTTTCCGATTCGAAAGTTTACCTATCTATAATACATTTTCAGTTATAACGGTATCAGAAAACTTAAAGGAAGTCCTAATTGAAAATGGCAAAACAGTAGAAATTTAGTTTTTTTTTTAAATACTAAAATCTTCATAGACAACCACTTTGATCAGCCAACAAAAAGTGTTTTGGCTCTTTTCCAAGACGCTAATATACCTACATGATCGTATACATACGTAATAAATTTAATACATAAATACATGTATATTACTATTTTAAATGTTTATGCCTGCCAGTAGGTAGCACTGTACACGAAGTTTGTCATGCTAAAAATATAGTTTACGTCATATTTGTATAAATAAACTACATTACATAAATAAAATAAACATTTTTTTAACATTTTAAGAGAATAAAAATAATTGTTTCCTCATCAAGTATGTAGCTCTTATATTTGATATGTTTGAGAGGTGAATTTAATTTGTGTAATTACAAATTAAATTCACCTTTCCTCAAAAATTGAGTCATTATATAGCCAAAAAAACTTTGAACGCGACTGTACGGGCAACGGTTGAAGATTAAGACGTTCAATAAAGAAGGTCATCGCTATATATGAAACCGCCCTTTTTCGTATTCATTCGAATTTGGTCGGATAACCAGCCGTTATTTGCATGTTTCGTTTTCTATTATTATCTTTTTACATACAAAACATTTTAAGCTGATATTTTCCACCGACTTATTTGACTATAGGCACTAACTTTTGGTTCACACCAGCACGTTTTGGGTTGACCCGATTTCTTGTATGTTGACGTCAAACTAATGATAGCGCCGTTTAGACTTTTAGTACTACAATTCAATAACGGATGTACCTACACTTTTGAAAGAAGGATCGAATACAATTTTCAGTGGACTTGTGCGTTTTCTCATTTCGGCGCTGCAATTTTTTTCTGTTTTTCAAAAATGTGCGATCACTCGTAAATTATAAGTATTTTCATAAATCTAATTATATGTGCCATGGACACAAATCAAGAGCGTGTATTAGTCTACATGCGTACCTGTAATGGTTTAAGAGAAACACGATTTCGCAAAACGTTACTCCAGCAAAAATCTCAGTATTTCCATAACCTGAACAGGCACAAATTATATTTTCGCGGCACATACTTCCACACACATAAACTACCTGACCATGAAAAGATTTCTCTCTCCGATTATTAGTTTAAAATTTTCTTGCTAGAACAACGTTACTCCAGCAGAAATCGTTTTTCCATTTAAAAAAAACTACGACAGGCACAAATGTTTTATGCCGGGCACATACATAGCTGATTAGGCACTAATTATAGGTTCTATTCATATTTCTGTAGGAGACACTTTCTAGCTGGAGTAACGCACACCAACCAATCTACCATATGCTACGTTTGGATGTTTGCAAAATATACAAGTTTAGGGTACTTTCAATAATAAGTTTTTATTTCTTGGGCTTCTTGACTATACAGGGTAACTGGATATACAGGATAAAATAAATCTAACGCATAGCCTTCCAAAGACGCATAAGGTACATAGAGACTAACATCTTTTGTTCTACAACTTTTGTCTAAACGTAATAATAAAAAAAAAATCCTTTTTTTAGTTTTAATGTCGTTTCTATAAAACGTTAACTTAACATAACGCTACTGTCTCGTGGTGCTTGGCTGTTAAATGTGTAGAATCACAAATTTGATTGTATTTTTTTATATGAAAAAAAAAAAAACTACGAATAACGAAAAGTCGTAGAATAAAAGTTACTTGTTTTGATGTACCCAATTAGTCTTTAGGAGGTTGCTTTAACCCTGTGTATACAACTTTCCAAACCTAAAGTTTGTTAGCAACTACAATAGGTTAGCTGACAAGATCAGATAATTAAAAAAATATATGTATAATCTAGATACCTAAAACAGATATATTTACAGATTGGAAAGATTTAAAGTTTTTTTTTTAAGTATGAAATTATAATTTTTTTAAGGAAGTTTTCACCATAATAGTTATATTTAATATAGCTGTCGAACATAGCGTTTTTTGCGAACATTTTAGCAGGATGTGACGTCACTTCTGCGTTTGGACGAGTTCAAAAAGGTATGAATTTATTTTTGTCATATATTTGAAAACATTGTTATTATCACAATAATTATTTCATTGGTTTTTCTTTTAATCTAAGGGCCTTCGAATAGTCATCTTAACAAATATTTGTCAACTAGCCTATTGGTACAAAATTACTTCTTCCATTCTTATACATCATTGTTATCCTTTTATCTTTTTATATAGGTTAGGTACCTATTTGTCGAGACCGAAAATATTAATATACATGTCATTAACTAATTCGGACATTTTTCGCTAATAATAAAAGTATAATGCGTAGGTGCGTAGAGTGCACATTGAAAGTTTGGAAGAAATCCAAAATTAATTTTTAGTATCGGAATATAAACTTTATATTATTAACAATAATATCCGATACAATTTATTTAACAATAATAACGCCGTATTTTTAACAATAATATCCGATACCATTTTTTTTAGTATACTTCATGCCAAGGTGAAACTAACAATTGAGTTGACAAAGAGAAAAAGAAACCTACTCACATGAATGGATATGGTTTTCATAAAGTTTAATTTTATATTGAATCAAAAATAATGCAAAAATCCATGAGTGTTATTTAATGAAAGTTGTGTGTGAAGCAATGAATAGGTATTTATTTAGTCAAGTGGTACTGGTAATAGGCTGACTCACGCATATTATTGTCACATTCATACACCGCATTTTGGTCGTTGATTTGCGAACGCCCGAATTAGCAGAGAATGACGCCATGCTCTCGCTCGATACAAGTGTTTTCTTATATTCTGATTAGGCACTAATCAAATTAGTAAAAAAAATTGCGAGGCATTTTTATTCGTCTTTAATATACCTAGATATGTTTTAATTTTGTTTAGGTAAACAAAGTTTCCACATAACTTCAATTTCTGATTAAGATCCAAATCAAGATATTTAAGTAAATCAGTATTCAGAATGGTATGGTTAAATATTAATATAGGGGATTTGTACAAATATACTAACTGGATTTAATTATATGAAAAACTTATATTTGTTGATGCGTACTACTTATTTAAACAAATTTATATACTACATGTAAGTTTTTTTTTCAGCTTCGACTTCGCGTCACCTTTCGTTCGTCATAAAAAGATGGCTGATAATGCTGACATGTTTTCCATCCCATTTTTATAATTTTATTTATGTCTGTACGACATGAAGGTCGGAATCTCTCCCCGGATAGTTTTCCCGTATTTTTGGTAAGTAAATCTCTCTCATAACATTTGAACATGTTCCCGGTTACTTTTGCGGCTATGTCGCCTCGAAGCTCGGGTTCCACTAAAATATAGTAAAAACTTAAAATCTTGAAAGCTATAGTTTTATGACCGACAGCCTGCCTGCCGTCGTCCCTTCTTTAGAAATAGATAAACTCGTAAAGCCATTTATAACCCTAAACGTCATTATATTTAAACACGCTAAACTCAAACTTCAAGTCAGACAGGAAAAATCAATTTTATCGAAGGTTATATCGATTTATAGAAATTATATGACTCATAATTGTATCTCCCAAAATCAATCGAGCGAAACTCTAAACCAAATAAACAAATTATAACAACATAATTCTTTATTTTTAGGTAATACTCCCACTTGATGGTTGGCTGCCAAGGTTTGTTTTTTAAGTTATTTTTTATTGATTCGCATGCTTTTTCTTACGACTAATTTGACACAATTCAAAGTTTAGATTATCTAAGTACATAAAACCTAATTGGATTGAGGTGGGTGAGGCTGGTCTCTGCAGTGAGTCGGTGGGCCGGCATAGCGATCAAGCTGCCTAGCCAGCCGATGACCTGGTTCCGAGGGAAGCCCGAGTGAGGTGGGGCGGGGAGGGGCGTTACTTCGTAGTCAGGCTCGAATCATGACGTGACGACGACGCTATGTTAGCGAGTTGTCTTATATCCTGTTTTCTTTTATTCATTGATAAAGAGGTATTGCTAACTAAGTACTGATTTGAGAAACATAATAATTACCTAATTTTATGGTATCAGTTAAGGCTAATTACATATTAAAACGGAAATTATAATATATTATTAGAACCTACTTAATGTTGATGAAATAATAATAATAGCATAAGTACCTACCTATAGCTACTACCTTTAAGTGTTGTGTTCATTTCGATAGTTAAAGCTCGCCTCGCTCCAAGACGGGTTTCCCGCCCACGCGACATCATGGCGCCCGTCCGGACCGGCCAACACATTTACTCAATAGCTACGTTGCCAAACACGTCGATGGCAGCCGATAAATATTATTTGGAATCTGAACCTTGCCAGTTAAAATAAAATAATGTCAAATCAATTCAGTCTAAACCTAACCGCGATCGACAGGTGGATGTGGAAAGAGAAGTTTTGTTTCTTCAATTTTGAAAACATGCATAAATAAAATAAACTTATTTTTACGATAGGAGGGATATTAAGTAAAGGTTTTAAACGAGAACAAGTTATCAATTATCATGGTGCAAATTGATCTACCAACTATGTATTTTAGACTAGATAGTGATCATGCAGAAGACCAAGTAACAGACGTTACAGTGCCGCGTGGCTCAAGGTCGTAGCGTGACGTCGGTTCTCGGCAACAGGCGAGAACGCCAACCAAACAACGCAACAAGTGCCCCGCGCGCCCCCTCGCTCGCATACCTATCGCGAAACAGCTGTCATATTGTCATAGCATCACATAATAAGTGTGCCGTTAAAATCGGCTAAAATAATAGAAGTGTCTTTTCATTTGAGAATAAACACTGGAGGCTGTTATATATTTCGCTTGCTCCTTCACATCAGACTCCTATTATAAATCTACATATTTTACTATTTCACATTAATTTTAAAATTAAAACTTTTTAGACAGAAAGGAACAAATATATGAAGTTAAATAAGTCTAAATTTAGTCTTAGTATAATCATGTATGCAAGCAAAAATACAATGGTTTTTCATTTAGATATTTTGCTCTAAGACAAGGTTTCCAATGTATCTTAAAAGAAAAAAAATTATCGTATGCATGTAATAAAATTTTTTGGAATAGATCGAAAATCTACAAAAGCCGAGCTGGTCTGGCACGATCACGTACGAATAATGCACAATCCCGACAAAATACAAATCATAAATCAAACACAACCTAAAAAAATAAGCAATATTTTAGTGTTAGTATCCAGTTAGTATGTATACATATTACATGTCGTTTGAATAATATATTTATGTATTTATAGTGCGTATCACTTAACTTCCTGGAGCGCAATTAGCCCACTCCAAGTTAGAACAAGTTGCTCATAGCATAGCGAGCGACTGCCTCTACTATCGGCGAAACGCGTGCGTCATCACCTCCTCGTTGATAAGCGTCTACCAATTATCATTGCAAATATAATGTATTAATATATTCGTATCTGCTTGAGTATCGTGGAGTTTCCATTAAAAAATATTATCATTGCGCAGCTTAACGACTATTTAGATTAATTCTCATAATGACAGCAAGCTTATTTGTCTGTAAGTAATGTGAATAAATTCGATAAAGAGGTCTTGCTGATAACAAGTTCACGAGATAAGTTAAATATAGGAAAGTACCAACTGAATAACATAAATTATTATCGTATACATATTGCAACACACAGTATTATATGAATATAGGTACTTTCTTAGGCATAGCAATCGAGAATTATTTCATTAAGAGAGACTATATTGATGAGATAACTACGACGTTCGTTATGGCTATGAATTAGAATGTTAAATGGAAGGTGAAGCACAAAGCCAATAACCGTTCTGGTCGAACGCAACCGTTACGAAATCATTGCTGCATGAAAATTACACGAGACGTCGTAGCTTGCGCTGCCAATTAATATATTACTTACTTATGTAAGTGATATACGGGTAAAAAATACTAAGAGTAACAACTACGAATATCAACATGGATTGTAGATAGGTACCTAGTAGATATTTCGTCTAGTTGCAAACTCTAAGCTATTTAAAGAATCAGCAATAGTCATATTGTTCTTTTATGAATCGATGAATATGGTACTACAATCGCAGTGTTAAAGTCCGTACATATACTTTAAAGATACGTATAAATAGATTACGAAGAACGACCGATCCGGTTGCGGTGAAGGAGAGAGATAGATAAAACGCGACATGAATCACTACTCACAGCGAACGCAGAGTCATGGCGGCGCGCGGGTAGTGCGCGGGTGGCGCGGGGCGTACAGAGAATAGCCGAACGGAACGAAACGAACCAACGATTGCTACAAACAGTTGTACAGTCATCCCCGGCGAGGCAACTTGTATCGTTTGTTGCTTGTTGTTGTTCATATTTTCTTTCGAGATCAAAAATTAACACCTCGCAAGCAAAATAAAGGCACGGTAATACGTACGCAAGCTTCTCCAGCAGAAAAGAAAGCAACGAAACGATGTACCCGTGGAGTGTGTGACGATAATTCAGGTGTATAAGTGTGTAGATGTGTGAGTGCGGCGTGGATCGTCGCGCAATTATTAACGATGATTCACTTGTGCGCGGGTGAAATGCAGCCTATCGGACTTGTTGACATTTATTCTGTAAGCATAAACAAATGATATCGTGACAGCCTTTTTATAATGGTGGACTGATTCATACCCCTTGGTAAGATCTTATGTTCCTTTACTGGATAACAAATTATGTACATATTGATAATATCCGACTAAAGCTACCATAAAAGCGAAAGTTTGTACGGCGTAGGTAACTATATTTGATGAACAGATTTTGATTTTGGAACTTAAAATAATAACAAATTTCATTTGAGCAGAGTTCTAGAGCAAGTAATATACCTATGGAAACCAGATTTGACAACGTCATTTTCATATTTTACGTTCATGATATTTTCGTGTTAAAAATTTGGAGTATTGGTACTTAGATAGATATTATCTCTTACGGTTGTCTTTATTTATCAATACATTGTACATACATGTAAAAAAATTAAATCTTGTCAGAACAAGAAATGGAACCCCACAGGCAAATCTTAGCAGAGCAAGGTGATAACAAAATTGGGAAATTGGAGATAAAATCCTAATTACGTCATTGCGGGTTGAACTTAAAAATATCATTGATCTAAGTAAGAGCAAAATAGAGATCTATCAAAACATTAAAAATCTAGATGGCGTCGATTGTTTGCATTTCGTTTCAGTTTCATACAAAGATTTTTCGCGCATTTGTAATAGGTATTTACTATGTTATTATGATTGGATTGATAGCTTTTATTTATTACTTAAGAATGTTAGAAAACGCATTATGAGAGACAAATAATACCTAAGTAGGTACCTACCTAGTATGTATTTAAAATATAAACTCATACCTATATGTATAATGCTCAAATAACTTACAGTTGCAGTTATTATCGTAATGGTAAATTAAGTTAATCCACCGCGCTGAGAAGGAAAACATGTCTAGATTAGTTGAGTATCAGACCAATTAGTTACCGCATTGGGCTGCAGTAGGTATATAATAAAAATTATACATACCTAGATAATTAAAATGTTTTAGGACTGTTTAGGTATATTGTTCTTTAAAATTGGACGTTGATTGAGATACCTATTAAACTATAGGTTGAACATAGAAAATAGAACGAGGTTCTTTGCTTAATGTAAGTAAGCAAAGAACCTGTTTGGTAAAGGGGTGAAATGGGCGAAAAACTAAAATCACGTGTTTAAAATGGCGGGCTAATGTTAAGCTGAAAATGCTAGTTTATTTATACATTTTCCAGGAAGTTGGTTGGACCAACAAAACATTGGTAGGTTACATGATGTTTATCCAAAATAAACACCCATATAGATAGTACAACCGGTAGCCTGAGAGGTGGTGTGAATTTTATGCAATGTTGAATGTAGGCTGGCACTGGCGGCGGCGTGCTGGCGGCTAACACAGTCATCGCCAGGGCCGACTGGCTTGGCGCCAGGCCGGCGGGCGGCGGCCAACCGCCGGGATTCCTTTGTCTCATTACAACACTGACATGGTTACTTTGCCTTCTCCAATAAGTAGCATTGCGAGAAAGTGATACGGGCAACATACCTACATTCCTACTAAGTACTCAATATCTACAAGATATATAAGTAATTTATTATATCTAATTATATCTGCGAGATAGATAATGTAAAATACAGACCCTCGTTTATCGTTAGCCATCAGCGCCGGATTTAGACTTCGGGGTCCATAGGCAGAAGATGTAGTGGGGCCCTCAAATCCTTTGTGGTTAACTGTGTTAAAGACTGAATAAGTTGGTTAACATAAAATGTATTGAAAATTAACCTAGGGGTGAATAATATCGTCGAACTCTGTTTCCCTCAAAACATCACTCTCGTAACTAAGGAGAGTTAAAATATATTTACCCTCGGTCAGGGAACTTCAGAGTTTATTTTTTTGTTTCTACTGAGCCTTTAGCGACCCCCTTGTGGTGACGACCCATAGGCAACTGCCTATGTTGCCTAAGCTGAAATCCGGTGTTAGTCATAAAGGCAAATACTATTCGAAGAGGATATAAACTCGAAAATGACCTCTGCAATATAATATTATGGATGGATAGACTTCGCTTTATACACACTAAAGTAGCGTGTGTCTGTGTGCGTGCGTATTAATTTGCCGGTTCTATCTCAAAGCGGCTGGAGCGGTTAGTTTGTCTCCGGTTCTAAGAAATTGTAACGCCTTCTCGGAACGCACCAACGCAGTCGTTCACAAACGAGTGAACGCAAAGCGAGGTCGACACTGCGTTACTATAATACTTATAAGTATCTTTATAAATATTCGCCCACATATATGTATAAATTAACTGAAAACACAAAAATGTGTGAATGTGTGAACAAACAATAAAAATTAGATATTTTAGTTCCGTAATCCTTTTCACATTTCTGCAAACATATTATTAGATATAATGTACATATCAGAATCAAGAGCGATGATATATTTTTTGCTTTGCTAGCTTTAATCGCCCGACCACGACCACAATGAAATATGTTGTTACTCTTTAGCAAACGGGGATATCCTCGTCGACTGGCAGTTTGAGTCTACGTAACGGTGATGTCACACTACACACCAATAGAAATAGCAGCACATGCGCATTGCGTCATGCTCAGCTCCACTGTCGTAAGTCACAACGCTGCGAAGTATTTAACTTATGTGTTTTAGTAAATTAATGCATAAACAAACCTTTTTATTTTATATAAAAAAATAATTGCATTTAATTATTAAATAGATAATAATAAACACGATTTAGTTATTACGAGTATTGTAAGTAAAAGTGATTCTTTAGAGAAAACCTATACTTATACGTTCGTATATCTAGCTTTTGCCCGCGCCTTCGCCCGCGTTTAATTCTTGCGTCCGCATAACTTAATAATGTCAATATCTCGGGTTCTAAGCATTATTTCGAAATAAAACCAATATATACAAGATTTCATGTTAGAACATCCGCTATATAACTGAGAAAACCGCATCAAATTTCACCTAGTAGTTTTTACATTCCACGCGAACAAACATAGTCCACTTATGTATAGTTTTATTATATGCAATATGTATATATTAAAATTCCATACATGTATTAGAAAACACCACGGTTTTACTAACTTTGAATCATTGTTATTTCAGGAATAAAGAGGCAGGCACGCACCATGCCGCTCACTCAAGAAAAGCGTTTGGATAGCAACTTCTCCAATAACAATGATCAGAGTTATCTGCATAAGAAGTTTAAGAAAATGGCATCTACTATTTCGGTGTTTCCAACCAATTCTAACAAAGGAGTAGAAAACCGACAAAAAGAAACTGATATAATACAGTCTGATTGTAATGCTTCAATTACCAATGGGAGTATCGCCGCAGCTCATCCAGAGATAGAAAAAATAAAAGAGAAACGAGATAAGCTTGACCTGGATATTGAGGGCGTGGAAAAAATTGTACAAATTAGTTTTAATGATGAAAATGCTAGGTTAAGTAATGTAATTAACAATGTTCAAGTATCTGGTCAGACCAGTTTAACTGATGAATTTTCAAATAAGACTGAGCACTTTGAAAATGACTTTATGAGGGATGGTTATAGTGGAACAGTAGGTGGACGTTATGTGTGTCCCTATTGTAAATTATCTTGTGCCAAGCCTTCAGTCCTTCAGAAACATATCAGAGCTCATACTAATGAAAGACCATACCCTTGTGTACCTTGCGGTTTTGCTTTTAAAACGAAATCAAATTTATACAAACACAGGCGATCGAGAACTCATGCTTTGAGACTACAGGGTTCAGATGTTAATGTTGCTATAAATGAAGATGATTTATCAGGGGGGTCAGAAAGTGATACATCGTTGCCTCCTGCATCGTCTATATCAGACACCGGCTCTGATTCTTCTATGGCCCGACAGGAGAATGTTAAGATCAGTGAACTGTCATCTGTTGAATTGTCTGACTATGCGTCGGCAAGTGCTAATTTAGCATCTGGTGATAACATTAAGTCCAAATCAATTTATAAACCCAAGTTCAGAGTAGATTGTTATCAAGAATCCGACGACAAAAGCAAAACAAAAAAAACAATATCGCCAAATGCAGAATTTCTTACGGAACATATCTCAAAAATTATATCAGATAATGAAGCGATAGTTGATGTCATCGATACCCCTTTACAAAAAAAATATGGAAAAATAAAACAGATAGCTGAAAGCAAGCAGTTTTTAAGTGATTGTTTGGATATAAAACAAGAATCGACTCCGCTAAATCTTACCAAAAATAGCAATGAAATGGAAAGTTCATTCAGAAAAAGGTCACATTCAGAGAGTTTTACACAGTTGGATCTTCAAAAGCACCCATTAAATCCAGAAGGATCTATTATAAAAGATCTCCTTCTTAAAACAAAGTCTAATTGCTTGACTTCCATATCAGGCGAATTAATAGATGGGCTGGGACCATTATTTATTTGCCCGCTTTGCCAAATAGTTTACAGAAGTGCTGATAATTTGGAAATTCATAGGTTATATTACTGTAAAGGTAACCCTAATAATACGCAAAACATTTCTCAAAAAGATTTGAAGATTGTAAGACCTGATAACGTTTTTGTAAGGAGTAATTCTATTAATGTCAGACTACCTGAAGCTCCTTTGAATTCTGTAACGAAATCATTGCCTTTACGGAACAAGCCGGATAATCTTGTGATAGCTAAAACGGAGCCAAATGAAGTGGTAGCTCCTTTGCCGTCACCAGGGCCTTTACTTGGAAATACTAGACTTGTCGATACAAGGACTCCAGATTACACAAGAAAAACAGAAAGTTTGAAAATTAAAACTACACACAGTCCTAAACGTAGAATTGAGAGTAGATCTGACACATATAGTCCCAGATTGATTGAAAATATTTCACCTAGGACTGATTTATATTCTCAACCAAAGATTCGTTGCGTAGATGGTAATTCAATAGTATCACGCTCTTTGGATGATATGTCTCATCACATGCGAACTAATTCTACATCTCTTCAAATGTTTGGTGGAGAAGTAAAAATTGTTGATCATTCGGGCGGAACAACTACTTTGCGTATAGAACCGAGTAAAAACCAATTATCTCCTATTTTAGTACAACAAAATCTTTCCCCATCAAAACTTGCCAGTGATACAGAACCAAGCAGTATCGTTGTCAGATCAGGATTACACTCGGGAGGGACTATGGTACACAATCCTCCAACACCTAAAGAAGTTATTAGTGCGCCACAAACACCAAGAATCATAATATCTACGGCTTCAGGAAATTTTCCTAAAATGCGTGATATGACACATTTTCAATTTCCACCATTGAGTGCTATCACAGCATATAATCCATTAACGCTACCACCATTGAGTCCCACATCATCACCAAATGGGGCTACTACAATTTTTCATGGAGGAAAATTAATCCCTCATGTACCTGGTATACCCGGACCTAATACACCAGGAATATTCGTGGAAAATACTATTTCACAAATGAAACATGTGGATATCAATAACAGCAGTACAAAAGATATTCAGGACAAATCTGTAAACGTTTCGTCATTAAAAGGAAATTTAAAATATGATTCATCAAGAAACACTAGAAGTCCTGTTAAACGATTAGTTTCTCATTCAGAGTGTACTTCTTCAAAAAATATTCAAAATAGTTTAAATGAAACCCCAATGTATTTATCTGCATTACCTATAATTAAAGTAAAAAATGTAGATGAGCCATATCTTAATACAAAATCAGTAAACAATAATAAACCAATACTGTCCAGGCAAGATGGATCACTGAAAAGGAATGCACCAGAAACTTTACCAAGATCTCCACTATTAAAAGAACATACCGATTATCCACCAAATAAACTAAAAATTAGAGACATCATTACTTTAAATATAGCTGGAAAATCGGGAGAAAATAAATCAGATGAAGTAAAGAATTTTAATTTCGAAAACTTAATAACCAAGGTTGAAATATTTAATAAACAAATTCCAAGTTCGGCTGATGTGCAAAAAAATATAAACGTTAACGAGACGAATTTTGCTGATGTGTCAAATGAAAGGTCTGAAACATTATACTTTCAAAAGAACATTACTTCAAAAGCATCTGCTGAAGAGAGAAAACCTAAATTCCTACGACCTTCCACTTTACCGTTGAAACCTGGCACATTCACACCTAAAAGGCACCATGGCATAACACCTAACGCAAACACTATGCCGTTGGTGTCACCAGAAACTCCGAGGCCTGCTAAAGCTTACGGACAGCTTTATTTGAATGGAAACGCCTATACGTACTTGGGTTTGAAGTGTTCTACAAAAGTTTTCTATTGCACTATCAACCGTCCGCAGCCTACATACGTTCCTAATCAACATTTCTTATCAATGTATAGCAATTGGCAGGTAATTAAACAATTCTGGCAATGTTTAAACTTTTACTATATGAGTGTGACGTTATTTTTTATTAATATGTAACTTAATTTACAGTTACTATCTGAATTGACGCCAGATCCTCTGGGATTGTCCACTTCCACTGCCATGTCTCTTTATGACTCGCGACATCGTCCGCAAAGTATATCTGTGGCTGTTATCAAACAAGATCTCATATTGACTCATTCATCGAAGTGGAATAAAAATTTAAAAGAAATTAAACAGGTGAGTGTTACTCCATCTTTTTTTGTAAACAATTTTACCATAAAATATTGTTGGCTTGTATATAAATGAAATGGTAACTGTAGGTATTTAGTATATTTATTGTAATAAGCAGATTTAGCAACAATTTATTTTACCTGTAAAACATCTAGAATCAATTATGTTTTTGTTAAAGTATAAAACGTATCAAAATTCGTAGCTTTAAATATCCAAGCGTATTTGTACATACATACTAAAAGTAGGTTCAGATAAATTTATATTATACACGTTAAAACTAAAGGTGAAGAAAAATAGCATGTATTTTATAGTATAAGTTACAAGCTTTTGTAGGCGAAGCCGCGGCTTCGCCTGCGCTTATTTCATGCGTCCGCCCATAACTTATTATTGTCAATATCTCTGGTTCTAAGACCTACCGCGATTTAAGTTAGACCACCCGCAATTCAACTGTAAAACTGCATAAAATTAAATCCAGTAGTTATTGCGTGATGCGCGAACAAACATACAGACAGACAATAATTGTAAAAAAAAATGTTTTGGCTTCTATTAGTACCATAAAGACCCATTATTATTTTTTTCGACATAGCCTTAAATTTAAAATTGTATCATGTATATGTATAGATTTTACATAGTTCCTCGTATTTTACAGACACCTACACTAGCGGATACGAAAAAACATGATGAGAACAAGCGGCAAATGCTAGACTCTGCAGCAATGCCGAAAAAAGAATTAGCTGGTGGATTTGAAAGTAATGAAGAATATACATATGTACGAGGCCGCGGCAGAGGGAGATACGTCTGCTCTGAATGTGGTATTCGTTGCAAGAAACCTTCAATGTTAAAGAAACATATTCGTACTCATACAGATGTGCGACCATACACGTGTACTCATTGCGCTTTTAGGTTTGTAATACATATATATCTTTATTTTTATACATTTCCTGCTTCTTCATACTTTTCTATAATTTTTGTAGTTATAACAAATATGAACAATGCTAAATGTCTAACCTTAAAGTTAAAGCATACTTTTAGTAAGTATGTTTTGTCTCTTTCTGTAAATTCCAAATAATATAAAGTGAGATAGTAATAAAACTTTTATTTTTTGGCTTTCTCTCCCTAGATTAAATTTAATGCAGTAAAATATTTTCGTAATGTAACTCATTTCTGTGGCATGTTTCACTTATTAGTAAGTAATGAAATTACAAATTGAGTTATTGTTTAATAATGAGAATTCTTCCGATCACCGTTACAGTTTCAAAACTAAAGGAAATTTGACGAAACACATGAAGAGTAAAGCGCATTACAAAAAATGTTGCGAGTTGGGTATAAATCCAAACGAAGACAACGATGGTGATTGTGGAGAAATGGCCCAATGTTCAGGCGAAACTGATGAAGACACAGAATCTGAGGGAGACGAAGGGAACGAAGGAGAAACTGAATCTAGCGGTAAGATAATCACATTTATTTAGTTTGCGGACTTATTCGTACATTGCCCATAAAAAGATAACAAACAAATAATTACACATCATGATCAGCCTGACCCAATTCACGCCCACGCCGCCTTCTATATAGATAGATTTGCATAGGAAAATCCTACTAATATTATACATGCGAAAGTTTGTGAGTATTTATGTGTGTATGTATTTTTCACGCAAAATCTACTGGACGGAATGGTACAAAATTTGGTACACGGGTAGAATATAACCTGGAATAACACATAGGGTACTTTTTATCCCGAAATTCCCACAGGAAGCCCCGGGATGCAGCTAGTACTTTATAAATTGACTAGCTTTAGCCCGCGGCTTCGCCCGCCTGAAATAACTTCAACAATTATGAAGAGTATGTTTACCAATTTTCAGCTTTTTATCTTGAAAATTGTATTAAGTCCCATACAATCTTTCACCAACCTTTTGACGGGGTTGAGGTTTAATTTTCAGAAAAATCGGAAACACTTATTCATTAATTTGTTGTATACAATTAAAATCCAATTTTTCAAGTCACTAACTTCAACTGTGTAGAACTTTCATGTAAACGTTTTTCACCCCTTTAGGGGTAGAATTTCCAAAAATCCTTACTTAGTGCTCACCTACACTCCCCAGGGAATTTACATGACAAATTTCAGCTTCCTACGCCCAGTAGTTTCGGCTGTACGTTGTCTGTCAGTTAGTCACTCAGTAACGGAAGAGTTTTATATATATTGATATATGATATAATCATATTAGTACGTCCTGGAGTACAATCCAATCATAAGAACATTATATTTGTTAATATCGATTTCATAATGTATGCTTCATTAGTAAAAAAGTTATAGTTATAACCAAAGTTATTTGTAATATGGGTGCATAAATAACTTCAGAAAAAATTAACCTTTTATTTTTATCAGAATAGATTTGCCTCCAATTCTTATTGGTTTAGTTATAATTATGTTTGTTTTTTAGATACCGAGGCTTGCAAGTCACGACTACCGGAACATGAAGCAGCACATTGTTTATTGTCGTTGGGAGGGTCACGTCCTACGACGACTACAACTCCTGGATTGATAACTAGTGCACGACCTTCAACCTATCCGTACACACCAGTAGGATCAGAAAACATATCTTTAGAGATTACGCAAGAAAAACTTGTTATCGCTAGCGGCGTATCTTTGGATTCTAGTGTGGATATTGATAATGAACCAATGGATCTCAGCAAAAATGATGTGAAACCATATCCAAATATTCCCGAAATACCCACAGCCCGAGAGTCCAGTGTTCTAGCATCTTTGGCTTCAAACACCGCTAAACTTCCGCAACATCAGACTCAGTGGACAAATGGAGAGCCTATGTTACATACATATCTGACCGAACGAGCACTTTTGGACACCAAAATAAAACAAAGCCAACTCACATCCAATTTATCAAAATTAAGAAAAGTTGAATTGGAAAAAACGGTTTTTGCCGAAAATAATAGCACATCTGAAACTAACACTAAAATGGCACTTCCGATTACTGACATATCTTCAAAAAATAAGAACAGTGTGCAAGTGACTGAATGTGACAAATCAACAAGTTTTACGGTTACGTCTATAGAAGAAAGTAAAGTGAGAGATTCTCCACTGTCTGGTAATTTACCAGCCGAAACAAAAAGGATACGAACACCAAGTCAAACCAATTCCGAAAATGCAAAGTATGTTGTGTCAGAGTATTTGAAACAAGCTAGACTAAATATTGATCTGATGAAAACACAAGACGATAGTCATATGGATAATACAATCGATGATGGTAATAACATAAAAGATAAAACTGAAGAAACCATTCAGGTAGATGATGTAAGCACAGACTCGGAAACCGTTAAATTACCTTTAGATCATGATCCTATCGCAAGGAAAGTTGTTATTGGTGTTGGGGGCGTCGCTTTTAAAGTGAGTAAAGGAAAGGAATTTGAAAATGTGTCCTCTTTTTCGCCTGGGCGACTTATGGAAGACGGACGAAGAGTATGTGATTTTTGCAACAAAACTTTTACGAAACCATCACAACTCAGGTTACATCTTAATATCCATTATATGGAGAGGCCTTTCCGTTGCAGCGTTTGTGCCGTTAGTTTTAGAACGAGAGGACATCTTCAAAAACACGAACGCTCAGGTTCTCATCACAATAAAGTATCCATGACTTCGACTTTTGGGGCGGCAACGTCTTTTAATCCTCGCCCCTTCCGATGTTCCGATTGCAATATTGCGTTTAGAATTCATGGACATTTAGCGAAACACCTTAGAAGCAAAATGCATGTAATGCGGCTCGAGTGTTTGTTTAAACTGCCATTTGGGACATTTACTGAAATCGAACGTGCCGGCGTTAGTTTAACAGATATCGATACAACGGACTGTGCAAGTTCTCTTGCCAGTTTACAGTCGCTTGCTCAGAAACTTCACGAAAAAGATCCCACCAAATTGGAGTTTCCAGAAGGCAGTAATGTTGTCGCATCGACAGCTACGGCTGGCAAGGACTCTTCTGAAGACGAAGATGCCGGTTCGGAGAAAATGTTTTATGACGGTGAAAGAGATAGTGAGATAAAGACTAACGAAAGTAACGAAGGACTAAACGTAGAAACAAGAGTTAATTATAGTGCCACAGATAATTAGTGCCAAAATTATTATAAGTAGGATATTTTAATGTGCAATTTTGTTTTGTTATTAATTTAAGATGTAATTATTCATACTGGGGTTTGACTCGGACGTGTAAAAACAAAATGGATGCGCTTTAATTATATACATATTTAAAATTTAGTTACAAAGTGTCTTGTAAATATTTGAAATCATTATAATTTTAATGTTGTTACAATTGCTTCCAACATAAGGCTTACGATTTATGATACGATATTTGTTATTCTAAATAAGAAATGTTAAAGTTCCGAACTTCAAAAATTGTGAAGTTTAAATTCTTAATGTGGTCCAGGTTTAGGTAACGCTTAAAATATCAATGAAACATATTACAAAATCTTGAGATGTAGTCAAGTATATCTTGGTAATGACCATTACTACTTTTTGTATGTATTTTTATAAAATATATTCCACGATGTATTTACACTGTGTAACATCTACTTCCAAAATCCCTATCTTAAAAACGATTGGCATATCAACTTCCATAAACGATATTTTAGATGAATGTATATATAAAATCTTCGAAGAGTCTTCCATATCAAAATAGTACTTGAGCTAGATATTTGTCTTTCAAACTCTTCATTTGGGTGAATATTTGACGAGTGTATATGTATGTCAGTTTTCAATCATAATAAAACCCACTAAATATTACACTGTAAATTTTCCAAATGCCATCATATCCTTACTACAAAGTAATTATCATGATATTTTAAAACCTCGATTTATATCATAACCTACGATACAAATCGTTGGAAATAAAATATAGACTTTTGCCATTACGTATTGGTTAGTATATATTTTATGTTGTACTGGTAAATCTTGTGATTATTGCCATATCAATAACTTTCCTAAGTGAAGTAAATTTCATTTTTTTATTTACTTATTAGAATACCGGATTTTGCCGGACGATTTACTTGAACTACACAGCTTTTAGTGAAAGTACACAACAAAATATTTGATCATAATAGTATCCACTATAAAAGAATGCTACGTTGATGTCATTAAATGTTCGTAGTTTTAAGTGGTGGCCAATAAAATACTTTTTAGAGTGTAGACGACATTTTAGAGATGAATCGTTATTTAATCTATAAATACTGGATAAGCTAAAATATTAATATTAAGATAAAAAAATGGTAAGTTAATTTAGTGGCTCTTAGTCATTATTACATTTAGTAGCTAAGGGTCCTAAAACGCAATCCTTTTACTTTACAAAGTAAATGATGCAGCCATGTATGTTATTACAAGTAGGTAAATATTTTGGAACAATTTATATCTAAATGTACACTAAGATTACATTTATAGGTCTCAGATCATGATAGTTGTCAAAGTTGTAGGAAAACCTAATTGAAAGTAAACAATTCTACTTTGCATAAGTGTAGAGGTACATATTTAAAAGAAATTCTAAACCTTATATACAGTAACTGATTTTATTGATTTTATAAAATTTTCGAATTTATATTTCAAACTTACATGCATGAGTCTTTAATGACATTGTGAACAAAATACAAAATGATTCTAATAAGTTGTATTGATTGGTACAAAGTAATTTCCATAAAAAATTTATATATAAATGTATATACTTAGTTTCACACTCAAAAAGGAATTTATGTTTTTTTAAATAAAAAACAAAAACAAAGTATAATAGTTTGGAGCTGTGGTTTGGCCTAAGTGAATGTCGTCTATCACATATCATTTAATTGTTCAGTAAAGTAAATTTTGATTATAAGACCGATTAGTAGATTTTTCAAGATTTTTAATTGCAATGATATTATGTTTGAAAGGCTCGACCGCAAATTTGCATGGAATTTTAAAGTGCACATGACACGCGCGTATACACGCATGCGTTACAATTCCATAAGATTGCAGGGCACATAAGCGCCATAACCCACATTTAGTGTTTCATTTAATACTTGTTTGCTTCGAGTTAGCCACTACCGCGCCGCGCCGCAACCCGCACGGGCCACCCGAAGCTGTGGGCGATCGCCACTGAAGATATACATTAAAGAACATGACTGTACAGCATAAAAGAGACTTCGATCAAATTCGATTTAGTCAGTTGGCGATTATCGTTATAGAGATCTAGTCTAATAGTCTATTCAGTCTATTTGTCTACCGAGTCCTAGTCGTAAAGTTTACCCGCCCAGCGCCGAGGTGAGGCGCGGTGAGGCGCGCCAACTCGAAGCGACCACGTAGTAAGAGCATTTAAAAATTCTGGGCTACATAATATCCTGTAATTCGTTTTACCTGAGAAAACATTTATTTGACAACATTCCGTATGTCTATTTACAAGCTGAAAAACACAACCCTCGTTAAAATTTCCATCACAACCTTCTTCATATTTGGATCGGTCTCACTATTTCCATTATCCATAGCGAAGGATATGCAGTTTGGACTGAGACTGCAGATTTTAGGGTTCCGTACCTCAATGAGAAAAACCGGAACCGTTATAAGTTCACAGATATGCCTGTCTGTATATCCGACCTTCACAGCTCGATTGCTTTGAAACTGCTGAACCGATTGATTGTATTTACACACTTAAGTACACATATAAGTCTGGAACTCAAAAACGGACTAGTATTTTTACCAAGAAAGTTTCGCAAAGTATTTCGTGTGACGTAATGAAAGAAGGGTATGGCAAATAACGATTCACCGGGAATAGTCATTATGATGTACTGTGTATGTATATGTATGTAAAGCGACATAAATCTCAATGAAAATAGTGAGTCCCATCCATTTATTTGATGACATAGATGGTATAGGATTCTTTATAACACATGATTAGATTTCTGAAAGCTGAACATATTTTTACATAGTTAATACTATATTGTGACATTGTCTAATTTATAGTAATTATAATCGAATCTGTTTATTATAATTTAACATTATCAAAATCATGTAAATATGTTTGCAATGAACTGAGAACCATCTCTTTTTTTTATTTGGTAAAAAAGAATGATACTGTCGCAGAATTTTCAAAATATTGACTATTACAGTGTGCTTGATAATTTCCTGAAGTTTAAGGAAAGAAACATTGATATAATGTACATTGTAAATGTAAAATCATGTGTTGTTTAGTACCTAAATAAGTTCTGTTTTAGTGGTATTAATGTGTATATAATGGATAAATGAAAGACTTGTCAAATATTTACTCATTTATTGTTTAAATATATACATTGTATGGATGGATAATAAACTAAATGTAAATTGAATCTGTAGTATTCTTCCATCATCGAGCATCAAATACAACCACTGTAGTAGGAATTAAGGAAAATTATGATTCTGATATTAAAAAATATTCATAATTGAGTGTGAGATAACCTGTTAAAATAACAACTGTTTAACATTAACAAATGGTTGGCAGTTGTTTTATCGTATCATTAATGCCAGACATGAGTATTAGCATATATATGTATATATAAACAATTTTACAGGAAGCAAGAAAGGTCACCATACCACGGCTGTTGTATCATATGGTTAGTAATGTATCTATATTTTAGAATATTTTTTATTCTAAAACACTTCACAGCACTGAAACAAGCCACAAATTATAACATAAAAATGAAGCAGTGCATCTCAATTAAAAAATAAACAAAATACCATAATTTTATTATAAGTATGGACAAGCAAACAATAATTATAAGCATAACCAAATTTACACTTACCTATGCAAGAAAAACATGCATAATTTAAACCAAACACCGGGCACTTTTATTTACCTATACATGACAAGAGGTTTCTGAAAGTCTGACTAAATATCATTCTATTGTACAATAATTGAATAACTAAGATAACTGTATATCTGTTAAAACACAACACAACATCATTATTGTGTCAAATGCCTTTAGGCAACTTGAAACTTGAATAAAATTTGATACCAGTGTTAGCAATAATACACTCAATAAGAAAAAGAACCACATTTTATTGATAAGCTGTTTCTTTAGTTTAAGTTTGTAACTAGAGGTTAAAGCTGGAGTGAGTAAGGTATATAAGGATTGTGTTGATAATATAATAGAACAGTTTAATAATGTTATTGAAACCCATTGTGTTTAAATTCTAATAGAAAAAAGGAAGTTTTTAAGTTATGTTAAACCATTTAACAAAAGTACATTTTGTAATATATCAATTTGAAAAAGGATACATCTTTTTGTCCTCTTCTTGTACATAATTCTATAGCCACATTCTCTGCACCTGATTGGGTCTTTTGGTTTTATTTCATTTTCTTTATGACATTCTGGAAAAATAAATTACAACACTCTACATATTAAACTAAAGCATATAATGTCAACACTAAACCAGACCAACCCTATCTGGGTTGGTCTGGTTTATTTTAGAGTCAAAGAGCTTTTAGTTGTTATTATTAAGAACATATTTTTGTAGATTTTAATAAAAAATTAGGAACTTCTTAAGAAGACAATGTAATTACAACAAGTCATTCCAAGTGTTGGTGGTCAAGTGGTTAAGACAGTCGGCCTCTGACTGAAAGGTCCCAAGTTCATTGCACTCATACCACATGAGCTTGTATACCAATCAGATTACGCATGTTAGTAGTTTTCAGCCTGCTTCCTGTTAAGGAAAACATTGCTAGGTAAACTGCATATTAGTTGTCAGTTTAAGTTAGTCATGTAAAAATAATTAACCACAAGAAAGGAGATCAAAAGAAGAGAAATATGAATATGAAAACGACCACAAACATACCTCCACAGACATATATCATAATCTTTGCAACGGATTGCTCTTTATTTGTATCAGCCATTGCAAAATTTTAATTGAATTGTTCAGAATTATAATTCTTTAAATGTAGCAGTTTATATTCAAGTAAGTCTTCCAAGCAAACCGATTACTTTTGTTGGAAGGTGGTAGGTACCTAGTTCAGTCTTGTTTGTATGTGGTGCTCTTCAAATTGAAGTTATTGTTGACGTTGATTGTCATGATTGTCATTGCCAAGACTGTCAGGCAGACCATAGATTTAGAACGGTTCCCTTAGAGATGTGGACCTTATAACTTACCTTAATGTGACCCTTGGCCGTTGTCAACATATATTAATTTTTACTTATACATTTATATGTTTTTCTCTTTTTTTCTACAGTGTTTTATTTTGCATTTGACGAAAATGACAAACATATTTTGCTTATTGCATATTTATGGCAACTATGGTACGTGCCGTGCCATAGTCCGCCATATTATGCGACGAGTTTAATGGTAGTTTAGCTGTCAACCGGTTTTTTTGTGTTTCTTTAGAGAAAATTGAGTATTGCGACATATTATTATGCAAAGCTCAGCGCAGATGGCGCTACTGGTACACAAACATTGCCAATGGAGGCAAAAAGCGGCAATTTTCAATATTGTTACAGATTTACGACCAAAAATACCTTCTACGCAATCGTGATGCGAGTTTAAAGGAAAAAGGAAGGATTTGGTGGATTATCCTGAAAATAATAAAATTATTTTAGGTTATGTTCTACATTAGTTGGTCAACTGTGGTCATAAACTGATATAACGAATGCTTACATAGTGAAAGAGTTAATAAAGTATTCTATAAAAAACGTTATATATGACATAGCAAAAGGCGGCAATGCTTTTGTGTACTTACCTAACATACAGTGCTGTACTCTGGCGGGATAAATATACAGTAAAACTCCCTATTCCATAGACAAACCAACCAAGGTAAAGGGCTACCAAAGAGTAAGTAAATGAAATACTGAACTGGTAACACAGTAACACATCAATGAAGTAAACAAACTAATTTTTGATTTTTCGCAGCGTAAGGTTAGGTAGATAGAGGTAGCTACCTATCTGTTGTTGTACGAATACACCTACCTATCGCACATAGTTTCGTTATTGCTATATTTGTTTTTATAATTCAATGTAAATAACAATTATTGTGATCTACAATACAAAGGGAAGTAAATACGTCATTTATACTTTATTATTTATTACCCTTGTAACATAATGGCGAAAAATTCGACAAATGATTTTTTGGGTAATTTCGATCCAGAAACATCAGTTCGTGAAAGACGAAAATTAAATCGTAAAAGTTATTTCATTAAGTAAGTGTTAAAATATAAAATATGTTGGAATCATGATCTTACACTTAAATATACATAAAAAAGGAGTTGATTCTATTGTGTGTATATTATAGATACAAATATAAATACTTAGACAAAAGGCATTTAGCAAAACATTTTTAAATAAACAGGACTTTTTTTATTTTAGTCGTAAAAGCAAAAATATTTACAATGAGAGAGGGCAAATAGCAGCCACTGGCAAGGATGTTTGTGATTGTTTAGATGAAACATGCCCGGGCTGTCATTTCCCTTGCCCTAAGTGCAGCTCTTTAAAATGTGGCCATGAGTGCAGGTACCTACCTACATAAACCCTTTGCTTATATAAACATTAATATAAATCGAAATTGGTCAACTATAGTAAGAGTATGACTTGCAGTGGTAGATTTCCCAGTAGAGTGCGTAGACCTAGGATGGGAGATAGTTTAAAATTTGATTAGGTTTCATCACATAACCTGTCCAATTGAGAAATTTGATGTTTTTTATACTACTTTTTTGCAAAGGTATATTTCGATTGCAGTGCATGAAAGAATGATATAATGATCTTTCAAAAAGATTGTGTTAATCCACCATTGAAGATGGGTTTTTCATGTTTATGAAGGTTTTACAATGTAATGCATTTTTTTTTTAGTTACTATTTTATTTAGTAGTTTGTATTTGTAGTTACTTTATTGGTGTGTTGTTAGGAACATATCTTTTGTAATTAATAACATTTTTAATATTTCAGGGTTAATAGAAAATGGATGTATGATAAAATTGAAATAGAAGGCAATGATTTTGTGATAAAAAATGAATACAGACAGAAGTGACAATTATAAATACAGGAGATGAAACAACAATGTTTTAATGTTATATAATTTACAGTAAATATTATATTGTTTAGCATAATTACATATTTTGAAATAATTTTGGAGAAATAGGTATTTGGCTTGTGAATTTCTTATTGGAAGTATTGAAACAGTGGCTACCCCAACTAGGTGCCCTATTCAGCCATAGAATTTAGAGGAGTTTTTCTTAATCTAAGTAAATACTTAGATTAAGAAAACTGATTAGGGTAGGGTAGCTAATTAATTAGGGTGTGTACTATTTGTAATGTACCTATTTGATTTTACTGTTTTTGGAAACCCATCTAAACTTGAAAATATTCTCAGAAAACGAGCAATATATCTGTGGCATTTGGATGAAGTTGACAGTACACCTTTTTTACCAGGTAAAAAATTGACTAGAGTTAAAAATAACTGAGCTAGAGTTGTACAATAAATTATATGCAAAAATGATGAACCTATTTCATTTGGTAAAGTAAGTGAATAACTCCATAATGAGAGTTTAGTAATGAAAACTTACCCTGTTATTCATAAAAAAGTTAAGTATGTTTTGTTTCTGTCAACGGCAAGTGTGATGTGACAAAACATATTTTAAGGTTTTTTTTATGAAAAACGCGGAGTTTAAAATCAAATATACCTACTTTAAATTTTGTATTTAAATAAAGTAGAAGATAGAATAGGAAATCTTCATATCCTACTGCTAATGTCGTATGAGGTGGTTAAGGGACATTATAGCCAAGTTATAGACCGTTGACATCAGGCAGGCATGAATCTTTAAAATTTTATGGTTTCTTGTTTTACGCTGACTCCGGGTTTTGCGGTGTCAAAGATTATGATTATTATCGATCGTGCAATATCTGTCTTGTTTACTAATACATCTACTCTTAAAGTGATAAGTAAAAAATAAGTGGGAGTAAAAAATATCTATCTTTAAAGTGGTGGTGAACACCAAATATTACCTACCTACTTTAATAACATTCTTATATATACCTGTGGGATTCCGACTATAAGCGCGGCCGCATAAGTTCGGTTTCCGGATCGGGATTACAGAGGACCTTTTGCTTTCAGATTCGGAATTTTCGAGATACCTACTAGCGCACTGCTCTATGACGTTCGGTTTTTTGTATCCGGAATTCAAACCGACCAGTAGTATTGTCACTTTAGCTACTTTGTCGCTGGATTTAGTTTTTATGGGTTGTTGGGTGTAAGCTTGGTCGCAAATTTTTTATTTCTTAATCTACATCACATAGATCAATTAAATTAGTAAGAAAATATAATAATGCAATTGTGGTCGCCAATACTATGCTAAGTTTGAGAAAGTATTAACCCTATAGACGATTTTTGATTTGAATACTTTTTGTGTTGTGGTGGTTGAAAATAATATACTTATCCTAATCTCACAAATAGTGCAATCTAATATCAATAATGTTCAATAATTAAGGAATTATAATAAAGGTATTGTGCTTTACTATGGAATTGAATCATTCAGCAAATTCCTCTTGTATTTAACACTTTGTGTTCTGAAGCCTATTTAATTATACACTAAATCCTTCTTTTTTTCTTTTAAACTCGCACCACGATTGTGAAGAAGGTATTTTAGTCGTAAAGCTTCAACAATATTTAAATGAATTGAAAATAGGCGCTTTCTGCCTTCATTGGCAATGTTTGTTTACCCTAGTCATACCAGTAGCGCCATCTGCGACGAGCTCGGAAACAAAAAATTTGGAATTCCGAATTCGCAATTCGAAAGTGTGCGACCGCACTAAAAAACCGCGGAACTGAACTGAACTGGCGTATGACAGATTTGACATATTTACATTTTTGTTTGTTTTTATTTACAATACGATACGACGTCCGACAATTCCAAATGTTCAAAATATCGAACGGTAACGAGTAACGAAATTTGTTTATCAACTTATTTACAGAATTTTTAAGACCTTACCTATCTTTGTATTGTATTTTATATTTTAAAAAACTTAATAATAGTAAAGTAGTACTTATCACATCAAGAATTTTGGAATAACATATGTTGTAGTCTCATAATGGTTAGTACCTTGTTAATGGTGTTAATGTAATTAAAGTTTTGTACCTTATTTATAATTTACTAGTGGCCAGTCCCGGCTTCACTCGGGTAAAAAAATAATAAATTATTCCTCTAAACCTTCCCACTTCCAGGAATCACTCTATCTATTGGTGAAAATCTCATGAAAATCCGTGCAGTCTAGTTTTTGAGTTTATCGCGAACAGACAAAAAGACGCGTAGAGGATTTTATTTTATAATATTACATAATACAGGATTAACTACCTATATTTTTAAAATTAGGCCTTATTGTTTTCAGGAAGGTGCATATAGTGACAGATATTCGTTTATAGGAGAATGGTATGACAATCAAGCAAGTTTAATTCGACGTTTTAATATTTTCTACTTTCCCACTGATGATACCCTAGAAATGTATGATTTGAAAATTAGAAAAATCTTTGTTCGTAGAGTAAAAGTGGATGGAATAAAATTAGAAAATTTTTATATTGGTGCTACATTGTATATTCTAGGACGTTTAATTAAAATTATTGACTTTGCTTGTGAGGATACAAAAAGAAGGCTTCAAAAGGATATGCAAGTGTAAGTAATAAGTTTTGGTGTAATAATGTTTAATCTGCTTGTAGCTTTAGTTAGTAGCATAGTAATTTGGGTACTTTGCCTGCAATGGTCGATCATAGTATGGATGACCTAAAATGTATTAGTTTTCGACAGCATAATAAACTATTGTTTCTGAATTTACAGTACCTAGTTATTTACTAATGAAAATAAGCAATGCTTATGTAAATAGGCCTAATTGCCTAGCAGTTCATACCAGGCTTATCCTCATATTATAAAGCTAGTGCCCCTGTAGAGGGGATATTTATATAGCTGATAATTAAGTAATTTATCACATGGTATCTTTTCAGAGCTTTCTGTATAATTAAGCCAGTACCTTTGAACATTATGGGTAAAATTTTAACATTTCTCCATGACCATAATCTTCGAGTTACTAAGATGAAGATGGCAGAGATGACTCATGATGATATCAATTATATTTTTAGGTCTATGCTAACAGATCCTACTTTCCCGTATGTATAATTTTTACATGCTAATATATAATTTGTTTTGAATTTATTGGGAACACCACAAAACCCAACCAAACACAATGTCAAACTAGCTATAATACACATGTTATGGACCAAGTGATTAATTGGATGCTATCAAAAAAGCTGCCAACTTGAATACTGCCCAGGAGGACAGTGTGCTAATATAATCAAATTGACTGGGCATTCTTATTATTATGCTCGTAACTCATTGGGCAGACTTTGGGACATAACCATACATGTTTTATCACTGTTTTAAATACATAAGTCAGTGACAGATACAAATTGCTGCAAAACTGACTCCATGTATACCTATATAGGTTTATATGGAGTCAGTTTTACAGCAATTTGTACAATTGTGTACAAGACTACTTAGTCTTGTCCCACCTACCCCTAGAGTCTCATTCCATCTGACAATATTCATAATGGCTGTATAATGTGATAAATTATGTTTTCCTTGAAATGGATTATTCATATTCAAAGTGCCCCAGTGTCAAAATAGTGTTAAAATTAATCACTTGGTCCATAACTCATACAATACATTTGTTAGAATGAATATAAATATAAATAAATATATTGGGACAAATTACACAGATTGAGATAGCTCCAAAGTAAGTTCGAGACTTGTGTTATGGGATACTAACTCAACGATACTATATTTTATAACAAATACATATATAGATAAACATCCAAGACCCGGGCCAATCAGAAAAAGATAATTTTCCCTCATGACCCGACCGGGGATCGAACCCAGGACCTCTTAGTTCAGTGGCAAGAACTTTACCACTGCGACACTGAGATCGTCGAATATTAATTTATATTTTATTATATTAATATTATTTATATTATGAATATTTTTCAAAGTTTTATGTCAAAGTTGACTACAGAGTGAGCATTTATCATTACCAATGCATTATTATAACATAGAACTCTAACCATGCAAGAAAGTCTCCACAACATAGTCAGCTGCAGTAGGCAGAAGCCATTGTGTGTTGCGGAGTAGAAGCTGGATACATTGCTTGTTCTCACTAGCCATCGCTACTCAACAAAAAAAATTCTCAATTCAAGCAGTGTTACTTATTGCAAGCAACTATTTTTTTTCCATTGTGACTTGAGTAGCAATGATAAGAGATATATGTCGCGGCTTTCTGAAGGGGCGGTGACATGAGCCCCCCTGATCGTCTCACGAAATTAATGCAGGGAGCATTAATTTACAAATAATATATTTTTCTCTGTACAGTTTCTTATCCGAATTTCTGGGAGGTAAGATGGTTTGTGGTTTAGAATTGGTAGGAAAGGATGCAGTAGCACATTGTAACCGAGTGGTTGGGGACAATGACCCATTGAAAGCAGAACCAGGGACTATTAGGGCATTGTATGGACTTGACCCCGTAAGGAACTGTGTCTATTGTTCTCCAACATCAGAATCTTCATTTGAGGTATTTATTACTTTTTGAATGTCTTTTAGATTATTATTGATTTAATAATTACACAAATCAATGAGTTATCAAAGAATAGGTATATTAGTAAATATCAAAATTTTATAGGATTTATCAAAAAAAATATACCTATCTATAATGCATAAAAACTACCGTAGTCATTTTTTTAGACTAAAATCGCCAAAATCATTTGTATATATCTCTTTTTAAGGTTTCGCAAATTTATCAGAAATTGATGAAAATTATAGTGGTGCTTGTGTGTTGGTTTGCGATCTCACAAATGACTATATGTAAATAGAACAATATTGCCGTTCTGTTTCAGGATTTGGAATATTTTTTCCCTCCACCCCCACTCCGCTCTGTGCGTCTTCGATTGACAGCTACATTGTCAAATTGTACATTATGTGTAATAAAGCCTCATGCGATCCGTGAAGGGAAACTAGGAGCAGCAATAGAAAGGATCGACGAGGGGGGATTTAACATCACAGCTTTGAACATGTACATAGTTGAAAATATCAATGCAGCTGAATTCTATGAAGTTTACAAAGGAATTGTCCCAGAATACAAGGTGTGTTAATTTACAAAAGCATATCCTGAGCATGTCTAATTAAAGCGTTGCCAAAAAAATATTTATTGATTAATGGTGAATTGTAAAAAAACAGTTACTTTTTCCAGGGAATGGTGGAAGAATTATCAAGCGGCCCGTGCGTTGCTATGGAGATCGTATCCAGAGACAAATCACTAAATTCAGCCGTCGAATTCAGAAAAATTGTCGGGCCTTGCGATCCAGTAAGTCCAATCTCTCTCTGATTCTAAATAACTTTACGGGTTTCGATGCGATTTTCGCTTTTCTACAAGAACACAGATGTTTTTTTTCACTCCATCAACATCATTTCAGCTTGTGAATTATCTAGAAATTCGATTAGTCGAGAAGGGAAAATCGCTCAGCGCCACTAGAAATCAGATTAATGATTTAAATAGGATTTATGTACAAAATTATAGCTCTATCTGTCTATAAAATCACAAATGGCTCTATAAACAATAATCTCAATATATATAAAACTAATTTAATGGTTCTGGTTGGCATATCAAGAGGAAAAATCGATTATTTAAAAATATTTTTAAATATCTATTTATTATATAAAATAATGCCTGATTATCTTCATATGGAATGTTATGGTAAAGTTTGATAGTTTAAAATATAAATAATACAGGTTCACAGGTTGGGTCGAAAAATTCATATAGGTACAATCAATCATCAGTGCAACAAAAATGTGTAATCAATTGATTGATAGTCATTGTATAATCAAAATGCATAGTAAGGAAAGTACCTATTTGAATAGAAAAAAAATTATAGTAATATTTTTTCGAATTTTTATCAATTTTCGAAGTTCTCGAGAAACCCTGGTGGTTACAATATAAAAAAGCTCGAAAAACCAGGATGCCTTCCAAATAACTTTCATCAGTGCTCCCGTTTGAAGTCGGGTCGGGTCGCAAGTATATAATAAAAATTTATAAATTCTGTGTATCACTCACCACTTTTTATAATTTTATTAATATTAATTATTAATATACTATCGTTTTTTTTCAGGAAATTGCAAGGCTGTTGCGTCCAAATACAATGCGCGCGCTGTTGGGGAATACAAAAGTTCAGAATGCTGTTCATTGCAGTGATTTACCAGAGGACGGCCTACTAGAGGTCGAGTATTTCTTTAAAATATTAGATTTATAATATTTATATTACTCAATCTCAATCTGATATTTTATTATGTTATCTATTTAAGCACTAGGTAAATATAAAATTTTGATTTGTAAAACTTGTGTGATGAAATAAAGTTTTTTTTTCTGCAAAATTAATTTCATTGATACGATACCTAGTTTTCGAAATTGAAATAAAACTAGGCAGTACCTATGCGTTAACAGCCACCATGTTTGCCTAAAAGTTGGTAATAAATTGAAAAATCTACATTGGTATATTTATTTTAAAAAAACTAAGTACCTATTTTTAAAAAATGTAATTTTTGCCACATGTGCTTTTATTGTCGACACACGTTATAAAATCATGCCGTCGTGAACCGTAAACCGCTGAGGACTTCCACAGAGTAGTTCCATCTGTGGAGCAGATCCTGTGTGCACAATCGGGTCATGTTTGTCAAAATAATGTATTGTCTCAAAAACTGAAGCGACGACGGCGAGGGAAATTTGTCTCTGTGAGGTATTAAGTGGGAGTACGTGAAATTTAACTTTCAAGATTTTATTACAGACAAACAAACATCGGGATAGGAGAAATTGAATGAAAGATAGTAATGTAGTATGTTGATGTAGTTGATCTTCTCTTAGCAGCGTGTAGATTCGTATAAATTTGTGAGAACCAAAGGCTAAAAAACATTGTTGACCTAAAAATGGGATTTAGTCATTATTCTACCTTTTATCACAAGTAACTTTATTTTGCCTAGGTGACCACAGTACTCTTTATATGCTGTGCTGCTACTTAAGTAGTATAGATTAGGCAGACTTGAAAATAAGCTGTAAATACTTAATTGTTTTATTGTTTCGCACAAACAATGCCATCCAAACCAAACTTGGTGACTTTTATGTATTTTCGTTGTTCATAAAATATATTCTTGTATCTCTATAGGTATGTATGTTTTTGTAACATATACTCCATAGCCTTATATATATTAACCTCAAGTTATACCTACACGCATCGAAACAGTAATATTATATACGTAAGTACTTTGGGATTATCATTACCTACCAGTTTGAAATTATCATGCGAGCAACATAAAAATGTAAGGTAGTGGCTGTGTTACAGAATCTACGTTCTTAGTTGAATTTAAGCCCTCAGTGCGTAGCATGGTATGGAAGCATTCGTACCTTTCACTGCAAATAAAACTATACTATAGAGCGGTTGTATCGCAGAGTGAATAGTGTTTTGCATCGAGTCGTGCGCGCATACATGGACGACAGTGAGTCTGTGGGCAGGGTTGGACTTGGCTTTCCTTGAGCTAGCCACTGTTGACTTCTGAGTCAGTGTCGCGCTGAACTTTCATACTCGCAGTCGCGCATGCGTATAAAGCGCACGCACTACACGCATTCGCTTTTTTGCAATTTGTTTTGTTTGTGGTCTAAGTGTGTTTATTTAAACCTCACAAAAATGTAATACAGACAAATGATTAAAGTTTTGAAAAGTGTTTAATTTTGGAGAAAAATCAAGATTTTTTTCAATTACAGAAAAATTAATAATAAGACATTTCAAATTAATGTTTGCGGTAAGAAATTTTAATTAACAAGTTCTATGCTTAGCTGCACTGCAATATATATATTTTTTAAAATCGACTTTAGAATTGTGAGAATATATGTATCCACTAATATAGGACAAATTCTTGTCTGACAAATAAAGAAAATGTTCTGTTTGAGTTAATAACAACTTAGGTATAAATAAAAATATTAGTCCCCTTAAAATATACTGACCTCCACACGAAGGGATTAGAAGGTATCTGAACCGTATTAAAGGAACCTTAATATTATAAGGTCATTCCCATCTTCTCTAAACAATAGCAAACTAGCAATAGTTTCTTTAATTATGAAGATAAAATAATATTCTTATTAAGATGCCTAACTACTTGATTTATCTCCATCCCTACATGCATACTAAAATTCATAGAACTTACCGCCGTATATTAGACAGCGCCGTAATTTATATGTGAACAGGTAACAGGCTGACACACAAGAGCTATGTAATTTCACATAATTTCATTAGGCAACCTGAACTGTGGATGATCGCTTATGCTAGCAATTAATTTTGATTCTTTAGTATTTATATCTCCGAGGTCCAGATGTAGATAGAGGTAGTTTTTATTTTTAACTGATTTTAAAATAGGAGCGTTTTGTTTAGCTTATATGTATAGAGCAGAAGCACAATCTGCTCTATACATATAAGCGAAATTGATTTTAAAAAGTTTGTTTCCCGTTAACACTCAATCTTCAATTCACTGTCGTCTGCATAGGAAATAATTTTACACTTTGCAAGTTGCGTAACTCGTCCACATAACATACCTAACCGTTATTATTTTATCTATAAGTACTATTATTATAAAGAGGTAACCGTTTGTGAGTTTGTATGTTTGAGGCAGCGGTAATCTAAATCCATGGTCCGATCATATGGCGGTCGTTATGGGAAACATGTTACGTCAGAGGTTGTTTAGAAACTCCAAACGTTAGGCGATCTTGAAATCTGCATCAAGAAACAAAGTAAACGTGTCGCCGTCGCATGCATTTATGTATGTGTGTAATACACGGGTTCATTGATAAATAGGTGTGTGTACGTATTCTGAACGAGGTTTTATTTTTTTCTCCCGTTCTACCCTGTTATTAATTTCATCGATACAAGTTTAAAAAAGAGATATATAAAGAACTGTCGTTCTTTATCTACTTCAACTATTATTATAAAGAGGTAAGCGTTTGTGAGTTTGTATGTTTGAGGTGGGTAATCTATGAAACTACACAACAACCGATTTCAACAATTCTTTCACCATTTTAAAGGTAGGTACATTATATAAGAATTATATAGGCTATATTTTATCTCAAAATTCCCACGGGAGCGAAGCCCTGGGGAACATCTAGTGCAATTTATAGGTATACGTATATATATAGGTATATAATAGCTTCAGCTAGTAATAATGACACAAGTGTTAATTTTCATAATCGTGGTGGATTGACCTAGAGCTCAAATTCTTCGTTACTCTTGGATAATGAGTAAACGGCTGTGGTTTGTGTGCAAAAGGCGTCGTTGATGTGTCCGCGTACTGTCCGTTGCTTAAATTTTGTTATGAACATAAGCCATTGTGAACTTCTATTGTTTGAAGTTGACTGAACGTAAACCTAAATATGTCGTGTATTCGATTTATGACATATTAGACCTCGCTTTTACGCAAAATTTTGTCTGAAAAATGTCGGCGCAATCCCTAGTTGGTTTTCTCCGTATTGCGTATGGGTAAAAATAATAAATAACACACCTAAATCTGTCTTAGGAATCATACTATCCACTGGTGAAAAACGTTTGAATCCATGCAGTCGTTTTAGAATTTATCGCGAACAGACAGACGGACGCAGCAGAGGACTTTGTTTTATAATAAAGGACTTTGTTTTATAATATGTATGTACTGTACGGATAAGTATGTACTTGGTAGTTAGACTTCTCAGGTCACAAACTGCAAAATGGAAGGAGTTCGTAGAGGAGGCCAAGACCCAAGAATAAAGGGTTGAAGAGCCGCAGGAACTAAGTAAGGTAGTTAGACACTCCTATTTATGAAAGTTAGTCATTTGGAAAGTGAAATTTAACACTGCTTCTTTGGTTTATGTATATATGCGAGAGCGTCATCAGTGTTAGAACTGAGATTTAAAAATATTGTGAGCCAATAAGAGAGAAAGGGATTGCGATATCTCATCGACGGTTTCAGCCTCGCTGGCATGGCAACAATGCATGCTGCATTCGAGAGGAAGTCTTTGCCCAGCAACGGGGCGGTGACTATGTAAACAGCCAATGTAGGTGTAGTGTACTAGTGTAGCCATGGAGTAGTGAATCTTCTTCAATTGCGCTTTGGAAGTCGGCAGTAAACTTAGTTTAAGTAATTTTTTGACGTCAATATGTAGATCAGTATGTAGATGAAGATGTATATCATCCTACATTTAATAAAGAATTTTGAATTTGAATATATAAAATTAAACTAACACGTAAATAAAATAGGACAATGAAAGAACAGTTGTAAATCAAACTTTTATAATAAGACGCTTGATAGTCAACGCATAGCCGAAACTACTAAACGTAGGTACTTTTACAGCTATATGTTCTATAGAAAACGTATGTGAGAATTTTGGAAATACCATTCCTGAAATAAGTATTGCATTTGTATGAAAAATACAGAAGATACTTTTGCAGCCGGATATGCGGCTAAAATTTAGAAATTTTAAAAAACATTATAAGTAAGTATATTTGTTTCAGAAATCTATCTTCCATGAATCAAGTACGTCCCCGGCATACGGTTCATGAGGGAGGCAGGTTGATGAAGAATTTTCCCACGTAGGACTTTTCCCTTGTGTGGAAACACGGCCGGCCAGTTTTCAGTATCAGTACAATTAAATCTATAAGTCCCAACATGCGGTTCTTATATTCTTTCTGCCGGCGGATCACCGACGACTTGAAGCAAAAGAAGCTGATACCACTGAAGATATTGTTTTTTGTACATGCCTCTAGTAAGTATTTGTCATATCTTATATCATTGTCTTTACTGTTGTTATTTTTTTTTAAAGAGATAGATGCATAGATCTCAATACCAATCGATTCTACTTAGGGCGTAAGCCAATGTTACAATAATGCATAATTTGTATTTTTGCATTCATCTGGTAGTGGTCACTCAGTGGCACTATTAGGCCAATATTTTCCCTTACATTAATAATTTTTAAGTACTATAATTTTCTTTAATGATGGAAATTAACTTTTCTATGTCGTGAAGTTGTATGAATTCAGTTTTAAGCCTAGTGAAGAGCTCATATATTTACTTTCATAATTAGTGGAATATGTAGGTACTACTTACGTGTATGTACTGAAGTCAGTGTTTATTGTAGCGTTGTTCGTGTTATATCCGTACCTGACAATTCATATGCGCGAGCTGGGCATCAACGTGGAGGAGGCCGCCATCATGTCGGCCGTCACGCCCGTGGTCTCCATCGTCATGCCCCCGCTTGCCGGCATGCTGGCTGACAAAATTGGCAATTTCAGGGTAAGCATATTTGATGAGGATCTAAATGTGATGATTTATCACTTGTGTGTGAAATGGAGAAAGCCACAGATTTATATATTAACTCGAAATCTGTGGAGAAGGTAGTGGCAAATTATTTCATTGATGTTGCCAAGTACGACATTGTATGTGTTCCATAGGTATATTCCATTCTACGTAATTACTTTTAACCATCAGGAGTAGATTTTGCACCAAATGCAAATAAAGACATTCATCACAGTTTCAAATAGCGTAGGTATCTATTTTAAAAAGGTATCTTCTATGAATGAATGTCTTTATAATACCTTTGCCCCTTATTTTACGGCCACTACAATTTTTGTGAGTGGCGTATAGGTACATTATTATTTAATATTTGTATATAAAAATACTGATGTTGTTTGGAGTAAAAAAGTTCAAATAAGACTGACCATTATTCGCTCGCATAATAACGCTTATAAATCGTAACGTACATTAGAATATACGTAACTACTTCGCCAGAAGAACAATAGTCTCCGTCATATTTGAGTGGATGAACTAATTGCGGGTGGGATGGGACCGTGGGACATAGCTTGAAAAAATGTTCGCGATAACTATGCAATGCACTACTCAGGTACGTAGTTAATTATACCGACGGATTAACAGAAATATATGGA